>NW_027252007.1:0-32472 GCF_044704955.1 Pristiophorus japonicus | reverse complement strand
GCCCATCCCTAATTGCCCCTTGAGAAAGTCATGGTGAGCCGCCTTCTTGAATCGCTGCAGTACGTGTGGTGAAGGTGCTGTTAGGGAGGGAGTTCCAAGATTTTGACCCAGCGACGATGAAGGAACGGCCGATATATTTCTAAGTCAGGATGGTGTGTGACTTGGAGGGGAACTTGCAGGTGATGGTGTTCCCATGCGCCTGCTGCCCTTGTCCTTCGAGGTGATAGAGGTCGTGGGTTTGGGAGGTACTGCCGAAGAAGCCTTGGCGAGTTGCTGCAGTGCATCTTGTAGACGGTGCACACTGCAGCCACGGTGCGCCAGTGGTGGAGAGAGTGAATGTTGAAGATGGTGGATGGGGTGCCAATCAAGTGGGCTGCTTTGTCCTGGATGGTGTTGAGCTGCTTGAGTGTTATTGGACCTGCCCTCATACAGGCAAGTGGAGAGTGTTCCATCACACTCCTGACTTGTGCCTTGTAGATGGTGGAAAGGCTTTGGGGAGTCGGGAGGTAAGACACTCGCTGTAGAATACCCAGCCTCTGACCCGCTCTTATAGCCATGGTATTTATGTGGCTGGTCTAGTTACGTTTCTGGTCATTGGTGACCCCCAGGATGTTGATGGTGACTCCCAGGCTACAAACTACAAATTGGGTTTATTAAGAAATAAAATTAAGCAAAAGTGAAGTAACAGCAGATGGAAAAATCATAGTATTTTACTGAAGCTGCAAAATGTGTTACAAAGCTTGAAGCCTTTTTCAATGCTGTATGACACTTTAAGCTACATTTTTTCTTAGATAACATAAGAACATAAGAAATAGGAGCAGGAGTAGGCCATACGGCCCCTCAAGCCTGCTCCGCCATTTAAAACAATCATGACTGATCTGATCATGGACTCGGCTCCACTTCCCTGCCCGCTCCCCATAACCCTTTATCCCCTTATCGGTTAAGAAACTGATTTACCTCGGTCTTAAATTTATTCAATGTCCCAACTTCCACAGCTCTCTGAGGCAGCGAATTCCACAGATTTACAACCCTCAGAGAGAATAAATTTCTCCTCATCTAAGTTTTAAATGGGCGGCCCCTTATTTTACGATTATGCCCCCGAGTTCGAGTCTCCCCCATCAGTGGAAACATTCTCTCTGCATCCACCTTGTCAAGCCCCCTCATAATCTTATACGTTTCGATAAGATCACCTCTCAATCTTCTGAATTCCAATGAATAGAGGCCCAACCTACTCAACCTTTCCTCATAGGTCAACCCCCTCATCTCCGGAATCAACCTAGTGAACCTTCTCTGAACTGCCTCCAAAGCAAGTATATCCTTTTGTAAATATGGAAACCAAAACTGCCGCAGTATTCCTGGTGTGGCCTCACCAATGCCCTGTATAATTGTAGCAAGACTTCCCTGCTTTTATACTCCATCCCCTTTGCAATAAAGGCCAAGATTCCATTGGCCTTCCTGATCACTTGCTGTACCTGCATACTATCCTGATGTGTTTCATGCACAAGTACCCCCAGGTCCCGCTGTACTGCGGCACTTTGCAATCTTTCTCCATTTAAATAAATCACTTGCTCTTTGATTTTTTTCTTCCAAAGTGCATGACCTCACACTTTCCAACATTATACTCCATCTGCCAAATTTTTGCCCACTCACTTAGCCTGTCTATATCCTTTTGCAGATTTTTTGTGTCTTCCTCGCACATTGCTTTTCCTCCCATCTTTGTATCATCAGCAAACTTGGCTATGTTACACTCAGTCCCTTCTTCCAAGTTGTTAATATAGATTGTAAATAGTTGGGGTCCCAGCACTGATCCCTGCGGCACCCCACTAGTTACTGGTTGCCAACCCGAGAGTGAACCATTTATCCTAACTCTCTGTTTTCTGTTAGTTAGCCAATCCTCTATCCATGCTAATGTATTACCCCCAACCCCGTGAACTTTTATCTTGTGCAGTAACCTTTTATGTGGCATCTTGTCAAATGCCTTCTGGAAGTCCAAATACACCACATCCACTGTTTAGTGAAAAGGGTGTGAGTGAGCTGGGTAAAAGCTCCTGTATTTATTTCTCTATCAGCTGAGCTCTGAGCTTGAAGTTGTCAAGCAACACCAACATCCGATACCCAGGCTGAAATGCCTGGTGCAATGGTGTCAGTGAAACATTCGCCCTGTCTCCTTCTCAGCTTGATGATTCAATTCTTAAACAATGGCATCTTTCTGGACAGACATTGTATAAAAGGCTATCTGATAGTCCTCTGTAGTGAACTAATTAATTGCTAGAAAGAAGAAAGATTGCATTTATATAGCGCCTTTTACAACCACAAGATGTCCCAAAGCGCTTTACAGCCAATTAAGTACTTTTAAGAACATAAGAACATAAGAAATAGGAGCAGGAGTAGGCCACATGGTCCCTCGAGCCTGCTCCGCCATTGAATAAGATCATGGCTGATCTGATCATGGACTCAGGTTCACTTCCCCGCCCACTCCCCATAACCCCTTATCACTTAAGAAACTGTCTATTTCTGTCTTAAATTTATTCAATGTCCCAGCTTCCACAGCTCTCTGAGGCAGCGAATTCCACAGATTTACAACCCTCAGAGAGAAGAAATTTCTCCTCATCTCTGTTTTAAATGGGCGGCCCCTTATTCTAAGATCATGCCCTCTAGTTCTAGCTTCCCCCATCAGTGGAAACATCCTCTCTGCATCCACCTTGTCAAGCCCCCTCATAATCTTATACGTTTCGATAAGATCACCTCTCATTCTTCTGAATTCCAATGAGTAGAGGCCCAACCTACTCAACCTTTCCTCATAAGTCAACGTCCTCATCCCCGGAATCAATCTAGTGAACCTTCTCTGAACTGCCTCCAAAGCAAGTATATCCTTTTGTAAATATGGAAACCAAAACTGCACACAGTATTCCAGGTGTGGCCTCATCAATCCCTATATAGCTGTAGCAAAACTTCCCTGCTTTTATACTCCATCCCCTTTGCAATAAACGGCAAGATACCATTGGCCTTCCTGATCACTTGCTGTACCTGCATACAAAACCTTTAGTGTTTCATGCACAAGTACCCCGAGGTCCCGCTGTACTGCGGCACTTTGCAATCTTTCTCCAATTAAATAATAACTTGCTCTTTGATTTTTTTCTGCCAAAGTGCATGACCTCACACTTTCCAATATTATACTCCATCTGCCAAATTTTTGCCCACTCACTTAGCCTGTCTATGTCCTTTTGAAGATTTTTTGTGTCCTCCCCACCCAAGTGTAGTCACTGTTGTAACGTAGAAAACGCAGCAGCCAATTTGCACACAGCAGGCTCCCACAAACAGCAATATGATAATGGCCAAATAATCTGTTTTTAGTGATGTTGATTGAGGGATAAATATTGGCCAGGATCTAGGGATAACTCCCCTGCTCATCTTCGAAATAGTGCCATGGGATCTTTTATGGGTACTTGAGAGAGCAGACGGGGCCTCGGTTTTAACAATTCATCTGAAAGACGGTACGCCCCTCAGTACTACACTGAGGTGTCAGCCGAGACTTTTTGCTCAATTCTCTGGCGTGGGACTTGAACCCAGAACCTGTGACTCAGAGGCGAGAGTGCTACAAACCGAACCACGGCAGATCCAAATGTAGTTGCAACTTGAGCACAAGATGTGCAAGTTTCCTCAAATAGATTCAAAGACAAAAAGAGAAGACATTTCATCACACTATTTGCATAACTATGAACCATAGATGCTGGGAGTTCTAGTCCAGGTAATGAATTCAATCTGGACTGTCACCTTCCAACAATCCAATAACCAACTTGAAGTGACCACAACACAAAAGCGAAATACTACCAATGCTGGAAATCTGAAATAAAAACAGAGAATGCTGGAAATACTCATCAGGTCAGGCAGCATCTGTGGAGAGAAAAACAGAATGAACGTTTCAGGTCGATGATCTTTCATCAGAACTTTAACCTTATACAGTATCTATGTTTCCTTGTTCTGGAACTCCCGATCACTGGAAGTAGTCTAAACCTATTCACCCTGTCCAATCCCTCTATTAAGGTCAACCATTTCTATCGATCCCTCTGTAATCTCTGGGTACAGGATCAGGTTTGGTTGTTGTACCCTTCCATGGTCAATCTCTCGCTGAGATTCAATGCCAGGGCTCAAACAGGAAACATTAGCCACTGGGCACAGGACCAGAGGACACAGGATCCGGGGGCACAGGACCCGGGAGACACAGGACCAGGAGGACACAGGACCTGGGGGCCACAGGACCGGGGGAGGGGGGGGGCACAGGATCAGGGGGCTGTGGGAACCCATGGATCAAGAAGTGAAGGCCTAAATTGGTGAAGAAAACAAACTGTCCATCGCCACTCTGTGATGCCAAGAGCTCCACCCCTCAGTGCCACCTACTCATGCAACACATTATTTCACCACATACAGGTCCCCCAGCAACTCCCAGACTGGGGTTTTCAGTTCCAACTTTTGTTTTTCTGAATTATTAATGCCGAACAAAAAAAAAAATCACATTTATAAACACAATGTGGAATCATGAGGAATGAGTTAGGAATTTACCATGGCCTTTGTGTAAGCAATAATTGCTGGAATACATCTTTCACCAGTACGTACTAAAGATGTGACGCTGCTCAGAATACTGAACGTGTCCAACAGTCTGAGCTTCATAATGAAAATACAATTCAAATACACGAGAAAGCAACGCAAACCAGGCCAGTCAGGCTATTAAACTCACTCCTTCCACAGACTTTGAAAATCTACCCTATCATAGCCTCTACCCATCCCATTCAATCTGCTCCCAATAGCAATCCCCACAGCTTTATTGTAGAATATGGAACATTGCAGGCAGCTATTGTGCAAATACTAAATATTCTGAATGAGCAATCATTCCTTAAGCCCTAACATCCTTCTGTGACACAGCGTATAGAACATTTGCTCATTATTGTGGGGTTAAGCATTGTAGATGTTGCACCACGCAATGTACTGGGCCCGAGAGGGAGCGGAGACAACTTGGTCCCTGATCTTTTGCCAGTGGTGTTGTGTAACTGAGGAGATGCACACAACAGGAAGGAGTTCACTCATCCTCTGGTATTGTTTCCCACTCAGATCCCTGCCCTTTAGAAAGTTCCCAGCTTTCATTCAATTTGATAGCAAGGTGAAACTCCCCATCTGAAAGATCATGGACACAAACCTCCATGCCAATCAATTGACCTGACATAGAGCTCTGTATGGGAGCAGTTTACTGATTAATTTTTGTTCTCCGGCTTAGTTTGCTTTTCTCGAAATGCTGAAATTTCTGGCTGGACCCTGAATGTCTTGAAACTGCATTTCACAATATATCAGTTTGGCATTGCGGAGCACTCAGGCAGATTGCACAACTTAACAGAGGCATCCTGGCAGCCGAGTTGTACCACATCATGGTCTGACATTGGCTGCCTGGTGTGCTGACACTTCTCACTGACTGTTGTTGACCTTGAGGATCAGTCCTAGGTTCGAATGATGTGGTGGCACTTTTTCCCCCTCCTTCAATTCTAAGGGCACTGACCCTTGCTGGTTCTCACCTGATGTCTACACACGCAGTTTCCAACAGGGACAAATGGATAATGATCAGGAGCAGCAGCTCCTGCTGTGCCTTTTTTCTAGAGATACTAAACTCCACTGTTGAGATTAATTAGCTCCGTACAGGCCAGGACTGGAACCCTGGGATCTTCGGATCTATTAGAGCTCGGTACCAGACTGGGCAGTGTATTTACTCCCCAATAAAGATCCAAAAAGAAAACCTCTCTCAAAGCGGCTCTGACCTACTTCCATATGGGATTGTCTTTGTAAATATTAAGGATTAAAAGGGGGCTGGATTTTCGGTTGACACCTCAGTTAGCGGCCAGAGGGGGCATTAATGGGAGCATAAAAGGTTACAGACCGGGCACACAGCTTTTAGCGCCCCGACTGAAAATTCATTCGAGGCTCAGCGAGGGTGCAAACCATTAGCGCCCGGCTGCTGACGATCAGTGCGATCCTGGAAAAACGTCTGGAAAAACAGTCGGTGCAGGCTTGCAGAGGCGTTAACTGGCAGCTACTTAAAGGGATGAGGAAACGCTTCCCTCGGAGGTCACAGTCAGTGCAACGTTTACGCACAGCATGGTGCGTGAGTCTCCCAGTTTGCAGCGGCAGACAGAAATAAGCTTGAGAAAAAGTGATTTTGAAAACTTTAATGGGTGTATTACTATTTCGCGCCTTTAAGACTCGGCTTTTCCCAGGATCTGAATCGGAGTTCAGCGTATGCGTAATGGGTCTGCCAAATTTACTGACCAAACTTTTGTTATGGTCAGTAAATTTCCGATTCATGTGTAACGGCTGATTTATCACCCCTGTCAGCTCTTCAATCGATTCTGACAAATTTCTGGACGGAGGGCACAGACTTTTTCAAGGTGCTAAAATTAGCACTCCACCTGGGTTACCGCCCCAACTGAGGCGTGACCAAATTTCTCCCCCCATGTCTTTCCTCAACCCAACTGAGAGAAGGTTTACAAGAAGGTATCCACAAGGTTCCAAACGTTGTATGGAAGCTTATTAGGAAGGACAGAAAGTTAAAAGAAGTTTTAAAGAACTTTTGAAGCAGTCCAGCAAAATGTAGAGATTGCTAAGAGTAAAATTGTGCACATTAAGAGATTTTAACTTTAATTGAGTAGAAGTATCATATAATCACAGAATGGTCACAGCACAGAAGGAGGCCATTCAGCCCATCGAGCCCATGCCGGCTCTCTGCAAGAGCACTTCAGCTAGTCCCACTCGCTCGCTCTTTCCCCATAACCCTGAAAATTTGTTTTCTTCAGGAACTTATCCAATTTCCTTCTGAAAGCCATGATTGAATCTGCCTCCACCATCCTCTCAGGCAGCGCATTCCAGATCCTAACCACTCGCTGCTTAAAAAAGTTTTCGCTCATGTCGCCTTTGGTTCTTCTGCCAATCTGTGTCCTCTGGTTCTCGACCCTTCCATCAATGGGAACAAGTTCTCCTCATCTCTGAATGTGGACAATAAACAGTAATAGTGCATGCAACAGTCAGCAAATTAGGATAAGACAGACAGCGACTTGCCAGAGACATCCCCAGAGGTGGGACTGGGCATCCCAGAAGAATCTAAAGCTGTAGCAGTTAGCCTATGAAAAGGATGAGTTAATATCCTTTGTGTTCATCTTTGAAAGAGGTAGCTTAAAAAGAAAGAACTTGCATTTATGTAGCACCTCAGGACATCCCAAGGCGCTTTACAGCCAATGAAGTACTTTTGGAGTGTAGTCACTGTTGTAATGTGGGAAACGCGGCAGCCAATTTGCGCACAGCAAGCTCCCACAAACAGCAATGTGATAATGACCAGATAATCTGTTTTAGTGATGTTAGTTGAGGGATAAATATTGGCCTAGGACACTGGGGATAACTCCCCTGCTCTTCAAAATAGTGTCATGGGATCTTTAGAGAATGCAGACGGGGCCTTGGTTTAATGTCTCATCCAAAAGCCGGCACTTCAGACAGTGCCAGCCTGGATCGTGTGCTCAAGTGCTGGAGTGGGGGCGAATGCTCAAGGGGTACTGCGATCGTGCACACGGAATATAGTTATATAATACTGTCATGAAGCAAAACCCAGCTAAGGCTGAGATATTGTGATACAATTAAGTTACAACTTGTGCCTGTGATAATCTAATCCATGTCAAGTATTTACTGTAGTTCTCAGTACTTAACCATGTGATGGTAATAGTTGAGTTATCATAGATGTTGGTGAATAAAGTAGTGTTAACTATTGAATCTTTGTATCCGACTTCATCTGTGATGACTGACAAGTCAGAGTAATGCACTTTACACAGTGATATACTGTTCTCTGGTTGTGATAGGGTTGGTTTTCGTAGAATTAATATAAATGTAACTGGATAGTGAACTGCTCCAAAGGCAAGTTAATTTCAACGTGAATAGAAGATTCCAATCAATGTCCATATTATCCTTTATCATAGTCCAAATATTGGAAATTCAATAGAATCTCTATATCTTCGACAGGAGTCATCATTCACCATTTTAAAACTCTCAGCCCATTGGACAGTCCCGCTCTGAGGCTTTTACCATTTTTTTCTGCATCAAGTTTCTCCCGACATGAGGAAAGGTCAGTGATCACAAACACAAAGACACAACTGTGCCGAGTGTTTCTGAATCTGCCTCACAGGGTTAGCGGGGTGAATTCAGGGCACCAACAGCCTTTTACACATCGTACAATCACTTTCTGGCAGCAGTGCCGGACTAGGTAATGTCATTGCAAAAGCAAAATACTGCGGATTCTGCAATAAAAACAGAAAATGCTGGAAATCTCAGCGGGTCAGGCAGCATCTGTGGAGAGGAAGCAGAGTTAACGTTTCGAGTCGATGACCCTTGGTCAGAACGTTCCCATCCAATTGTAAACTATTGCTGCAAAGTTCAATATGAGCACCATTCCCATACAGACTGCAGCAGTTCATGAAGAAGGCCCTACCACCACCTTGTCAGGTCAACTAGAGATGGGCCATTAATGTTACCTTGCCGAGATCCTCCCTATCTCTGTAACCTCCTCCAGCCCCACAACCCTCCGAGATCTCTGTGCTCCTCTAATTCTGGCCTCTTGAGCATTCCTGATTTCCATTGCTCCACCATTGGCGGCCGTGCCTTCAGCTGCCAAGGCCCTAAACTCTGGAATTCCCTCCCGAAACCTCTCTGGCTCTCCACTTCTCTTTCCTCCTTTAATATGCTCCTTAAGACCTACATTGTTGACCAAGCTATTGGTCATCTGCCCTCATTTCTGCTTATGTGGCTCAATTTTGTTTAATTATGCTCCTGTGACGCTCCATAGGATGTTTTACTACATTAAAGGCGCTATATAAATACAGGTTGCTGTTGTTAAAAAAACATTAAAACTGAAATTAGAATAAAATTCTTTCAAAGGGTGGGATGCAGTTGCAGGGAGAGTTATGGTACCAGAGGGACACTCTTCGATGGGCCGACTGGTCTCTCTTGTCCTTAACCCTTTCTATGTTCCACCAGTTATGTTATTTCATGACTGATCATTCCCAACATCCCCAGCATCGAAGCACTGACCACACTCGATCAGCTCCGCTGGGCAGGCCACACTGTCCACATGCCAGACACAAGACTCCCAAAGCAAGCACTCTACTCGGAACTCCTTCACGACAAACGAGCCAAAGATGGGCAGAGGAAACGTTACAAGGACACCCTCAAAGCCTCCCTGATAAAGTGCAATATCCCCACTGACACCTGGGAGTCCCTGGCCAAAGACCGCCCTAAAGTGGAGGAAGTGCATCCGGGAGGGCGCTGAGCACCCCGAGTCTCATTGCCAAGAGCATGCAGAAATCAAGTGCAGGCAGCGGAAAGAGCGTGCGGCAAACCAGTCCCACCTATCCTTTCCCTCAGCGACTATCTGCCCACCTGTGACAGGGACTGTGGGTCTCGTATTGGACTGTTCAGCCACCTAAGGACTCATTTTTAGAGTGGAAGCAAGTCTTCCTCGATTCTGAGGGACTGATGATCATGGTGATGATTCCTCCAGAATGCAATCCAGGGATGAAAAGGTGGCCCATGGGTTAATTTCCATCCACTGACACCCTTTCAACTCAGATGTTTGATTTTTCTATTCGATCCTCGATCTACTGCGTCAGTTAAACCTCGTATCACAGACGACACACAAACAGTGAGGAGGATAGCAAAAGACTTCAGGAGGACGTAGACAGACTGGTGAAAGGATGTGATTGCACTGGAAAGGGTGCAGAGGAGATTTACAAGGCCTGGACTGGAGAATTTTGGTTATGAGAACAGATTGGAGATGCTGAGGTTGTTTTCTTTGGAACAGAAGACGCTAAGGGGAGACCGGATTGAGGTGTATAAAATTATGAGGGGCCTAGATAGTGGATAGGAAGGACCTGTTTCCCTTAGCAGAGTGGTCAACAATCAGGGGGCATAGATTTAAAGTAATTGAGGGAAGGTTTAGAGGGGATTTGAGGGGAAATGTCTTTGATGGGGGTCTGGAACTCACTGCCTGAAAGGGTGGTAGAGGCAGGAACCCTCACCACATTTAAAAGTACTTGGATGTGCACTTGAAGTGCTGTAACCTGCAGGGCTGCGGACCGAGAGCTGGAAAGTGGGATTAGGCTGGGTAGCTCTTGGTCGACTGCCGCGGACACGATGAGCCGAAATGGCCTCCTTCCATGCTGTAAATTTCTATGATTCTATAATTCTATTTCCTCAGTACTGCACCTCCAACATTGCAGCACTCCCTCAGTACTGCCCCTCTGACAGTGCAGCGCCCCCTCAGTACTGCCCCTCCGACAGTGCGGCACTCCCTCAGTACAGCCGCTGTGATACTGCAGCACTCCCTCAAAACTGCTGCTCTGACACTGCAGCACTCCCTCAGTACTGCCACTCTGACACTGCAGCACTCCCTCAGTACTGCCCCTCTGACAGCGCAGGGCTCCCTCAGTACTGCCCCTCCGACAGTGCAGCACACCCTCAGTACTGCCCCTCCGACAGTGCGGCGCTCCCTCAGCACTACCCCTCCGACAGTGCTGCGCTTCCTCAGCACTGCCCCGCCGGTGGTGCGGCGCTCCCTCAGTACTGCCCCTCTGACAGTGCAGCGCTCCCTCAGTACTGGGGAATGCAATTCTTTTTCTTTCAAAAGGGGAATTGGATAAATACTTTAAGGGGCAAATGTTGCAGGGTTGTGGGGAAAGTGCAGGGGAGTGGGACTAATTGGATAGCTCTTTCACAGAGCCACCAGGGCCATGCTGGGCTGAATGGCCTCTCTCAGCATTCCAGGATTATCATTGTGCTCAGTCCTTTTTCCAGTCACCTGGAGGGGCGCGCTGTCCGCGGTGGGAGCTGTAGTTCAGGGAGAGAAAGACTACGAACCGCGAGCATGCGCAGAGGGAGCGGGGGGGGGGCGGGGGGCGGGAACGGGGAGGTGTTGACGTGATGGTGGTGCCAGCGAATGGCAGGGCCGCACGACCGGTGGGCGTTCACGTGATGATGCGACAGCCAATGGGCGCGTAGGGCGGGTGAGAACGGCCGATCGGCAGAGGTGGAGGCGGAGGCGACAGGCGTGGTCTGGATCGGAGCATCGGGAGTCCGGGAGAGCAGCGGCTGCGGGAGGTGAGGTGGCAGGGCGAGGAGGGATGGGAAGGGAAGGGAAGGCCGGCCGGCCGGTGCCTGAGGTGAGGCAAGGTTTCGGGCGGTCCGTGGCCTAGCGTGAGGCGGATGCCTGGGACTGGCGTGGCTGCAGCCCCCGGGGAGCCTCACTGGGTGTCCGTAGCTGGCGGGGAAAGCAGCCTGAGTGCAGCCGGGCAATGAAATCCTTCAGTGTCTCTCAGCCCAGCCGCTCCTGTCGGTTTGCTGGGGAAATCCACTCGTACCTTCTATTGGGCGATGCTGAGGTGGCCGGGCGGGTTGAGCAAGGCACAGCGGACCCTGGGCTTCATAAATAGAGGCGCAGAGTACAGCAGCAAGGAAGTTATGATGCCCTGTATAAACCACTGGTGTGGCCTCAACTGTAGTATTGTGCGCTGTGCAGGTCTTGGAGAGGATGGATGTAGAAAAGATTTACCAGTGGTTCCAGAGATGGGGGATTTCAGTTATGTGGATAGACTGGAGACGGTGGGGTTGTTCTCCTTGGAGCAGAGAAGGCTGAGAGGAGATTTGACCGAGGTGTTCAAAATCATGAGTGGTCTGGACAGAGTAGATAGAGGAAAAACTGTTCCCATTGGTGGAAGGATCAAGAACCAGATAATACAGATTTAAGGCGATGGGCAGAAGAACCAAAGGCGACATGAGGGAAAACTTTTTTATGCAGCGAGTGGTTAGGATCTGGAATGCGCTGCTTGAGAGGGTGGTGGAGGCAGACTTAATTATGGCTTTTGGAAGGGAATTGGATAAGTACCTGAAGGAAGGGTGGTGAAGTGGGACTAGCTGAAGTGCGCCTGCAGAGAGCCGGCATGGGCTCGAGGGGCTGAATGGTCTCTTTCTGTGCTGTAAACATTGTATTTGAGGGGAATTGGATGTATTCTTGAAAATTTGCAGGACTATGGGGAAAGAGCATGGGAGTGGGACTAATGGGATAGCTCTTTCAAAGAGCTGGCACAGGCACGATGGGTCGAATGGTCACCTGTGCCATTTGAGTCTAAAAGTACTTCATTGGCTGTAAAGCAATTTGAGATGTCTGGTGGTCGTGAAAGGCACTATATAAATCCAAGGCTTTCTTTTTCTTTAACTGCCTTGACTGCCTCCTTTGTTGTCATTTCTGTTCTTTCTCACTTAATATCTGCAGCTGGTTGAATTAGAATCCATTAACATTGGAAGAAATATGCTAATTATGGGTTTAAAATTTGTGTTTTTCTTTAGGAGGATTTCATTTTTATTTACATAATTTATAAATGGGCTTCGAGTGAATTGAATCCAATTGAATCCAGTATTCCGTTTGATGTGAATTTTTCAAAGTTACTTTGTTTAACTTACCTTCTGGTAAGAAATAATGTCTAACCTTGTATGTGAGTGCTGCATATTGTTCGCTGTGGCAAAGGTTGTGGCTAAAAGCCCCACTCCAGAGCCCATAATCCAGGCTGATGCTCCCAGTAAAGTACTGAGGGAATGCTACACTGTCTTTTGGATGAAGCGTTAAAACCGAGGCTCTGTCTGCCCTTTCAGGTGAATTTGAAAGATCGCACGGTACTATTTCAAAGAACAACAGGGAGGATTAGAGGGGAGTTAAGAACCACCATTTTTCACCCAGAGGGTGGTGGGGGTCTGGAACTCACTGCCTGAAAATATGGTAGAGGCTGAAACCATCATTGCATTTAAAAAGTACTTGGATAGGCACTTGAAGTGCTGTAACATACAGGGCTACAGACCGAGAGCTGGAAAATGGGATTAGGCTGGATAGCTCTTTTTCGGCCGGCACAGACACGATGCGCCGAATGACTACCTTCTGTGCTGTAAATTTTTATGATTCTATCGTGTCCTGGCTAAACCAAACCACAAACCGATTATCTGGTCATTATCTCATTGTTGTTTCAAGCAACTGGCTGTGTGCAGATTTTCTGCTGCATTGCCTAAATTACAGCAGTGAACACACTTCAAAAGTAAGGGTGCTTTGGGATGCCCAGGGGTTGTGAAAGATGTGATATAAATGCCAAGTCTGTCTGTCTTGGTTAGTGGAAGGGTTAAAATGACAGTCAAGTGAAGCTTTGTAATCTGGGTTCTTTGTGTCATTACCAAACAACTGTCTGTGGAAAGAGACTGGATCAATATTTTCAGATGCTAGCTCATCCTGTTTATAAAAGGTGTGTATGTATGGTGAAATATCTGATCAGTGATGGGTCTGCAGTACCAGAAACTGAACAAAAGGGTGGCTGGCTCGTGTATGTCTTTGGCCTAGGATCTTGAGTAAGTAAACGTGTATTGCATGGGTATATCTTGGCAGGAGAGTATTTTTGTTTGGAATCTCGAACATGTTTTATGTTATACAGAATGCACTTAAATACACATTTTCCCCATTAGTTTATTGTGGGCTTTGTTTGAGTCTTATTAGCTGCTTAGCAGCAAGATTGATCTCAAATATCAAATATCAAAGTATGACAGTTTTGTTTCCTTCCTGGGATGTGGGTGTTGCTGGCAAGGCTGGCATTTATTGCCCATCTCTAATTGTTCTTGAGAAGGTGGTGGTGAGCTGCCTTTTTGAACTGCTGCAGACCAGCAGTTTGATACAACTGAGCCATTACAGAGGGCAGTTAAGAGTCAACCACATTGCTGAGAGTCTGGAGTCACATAGAGGCACAGACCAAGTAAGGATGGCAGATTTCCTTCCCTAAAGGCCATCAGTTGGGTTTATACAAGAATCTGGTAGTTTCATGCTCGCCATTACTGACACTAGCTTTTTATTCCAGATTTATTTAATTAACTGAATTTAAATTCCCCAGCTGCCGTGGTGGGATTTGAACTGGTGTCTCCAGATCATTAGTGCAGGCCTCTGGATTACTGGTCCAGTAACACAACTACTATGCTACTGTACCGTGCAGTGGGTATTCATCACCCTGTACTAATTGTAAATGATGCAATGTGTGTTTTATTTGAGAAATGCATTCGTTAAAATAACAATTACTTGTTATGAAACATTTTTTCATTGCCTGTGTACATTGTCTGTCACTGCTATTCCATCGCACAACTGATCAGATTGCAGCCAAGTGAAGTATGATCAACTTAGTGAGAAAATAAATCTTGCATCGAGGCAGGCTGTGACCTTTTGTTCTTTATATTGTATGCACAGCACACAGCCAGTGCTGTGCACCCAGTAAACTGTGGATTCAATGACCGAGCACTGTATGGAACTGTTACAAGTGGCTGTGCAATATAAAAGTGAACAGATATCCACAAAGAAATTTATAAAGCGTTTTTCACGAATATCGGACGTCCCAACACATTTTACAGCCAATGAAGTACTTTTTGAAGTGTAGTCACTGTTGTAATGTTGGAAACGTTATGGGGTCCTCTTGGTAGTGCCCCTCTGACAGCGCGGGGCCCCCTCGCTTCTGCCCCTCTGACAGCGCGGGGCCCCCTCGCTTCTGCCCCTCTGACAGCGCGGGGCCCCCTCGCTTCTGCCCCTCTGACAGCGCGGGGCCCCCTCGCTTCTGCCCCTCTGACAGCGCGGGGCCCCATCGCTTCTGCCCCTCTGACAGCGCGGGGCCCCCTCGCTTCTGCCCCTCTGACAGCGCGGGGCCCCCTCGCTTCTGCCCCTCTGACAGCGCGGGGCCCCCTCGCTTCTGCCCCTCTGACAGCGCGGGGCCCCCTCGCTTCTGCCCCTCTGACAGCGCGGGGCCCCCTCGCTTCTGCCCCTCTGACAGCGCGGGGCCCCCTCGCTTCTGCCCCTCTGACAGCGCGGGGCCCCCTCGCTTCTGCCCCTCTGACAGCGCGGGGCCCCCTCGCTTCTGCCCCTCTGACAGCGCGGGGCCCCCTCGCTTCTGCCCCTCTGACAGCGCGGGGCCCCCTCGCTTCTGCCCCTCTGACAGCGCGGGGCCCCCTCGCTTCTGCCCCTCTGACAGCGCGGGGCCCCCTCGCTTCTGCCCCTCTGACAGCGCGGGGCCCCCTCGCTTCTGCCCCTCTGACAGCGCGGGGCCCCCTCGGTACTGCACTGGGAGTGTCAGCCTAGATTTCTGTGTTCCCGATTGGGATTCGAACCCAGAACCTTGTAGCTCCGAGGCGAGAGAGCTACGGCTGACAGTGTCAGGTTGTATCCTTGTTGATCCAGGATCAGATCGTACCTGAAATGAGGTGCTGGCACGCCCTTAATAAAATATGCAGCTGTTGGGCTGAGAGGGTTGGCGGAGCCAGTACTCTGCTTATTTCAAACTGTTTGCTGCCCGAAGGCGGCTACTTTGCTTTCTTTGTTGCTTCTGCGAGTGTTCAGTATTTCTTATTCCTATGGTTGAAAGCTATGTGCAGTTGCTCGCTGCTCCCCAATTCTGTTTGAATGAAATGTGCCTTAGTCTGTTTCTATTTATAGATATTTGTAAGTCACCAAACCAATGTCACTTTATTCAATATGGGAGCTGGACATGAGCCAGAAGATATTGTTGACGTGGCTTTCTAAAAGTTTCCTTTTTTTTTTATTGTCACGGGTTGATTCATGTGTATGTTGTTATATAAAGGGGCTAGAAATAATGACGTGGCTGTGAATATCCTGCTAGTACACTACAATAGAACTGTCGGCTCTTTCTTCTCATTGACGTTTATCCCTCTGAGCAATATCGACAGCAAGAAGCACTTGTTCCAAATGGTTCGGATGATTTAATGAAATCACAACTTGTTGTCTTATCTCACAATCCCTTCCCTCGCATGTAACCTGGAAAGGCTGCATAAATGTTGTGGCTACAAGAGCAGGTCAGGGGCTGGGTATTCTTCCATCCTCAGATGTACTGTAACCCTTCACTTCTGCGCTGTGTGACAGCAGATCCAAGAACTCTCCAAGGAGGTAGAATTCTCAGTATTCAGGAGCCCTGGGACTCTGCCTTGATGCCCGAGTCCTTGGGTGCCTGGTCTGCAGCTGTCTGTTTTTCCCCGGTGGGTGATACTGGGAAGCCCGACCAATCCCTTTCTGTACAAGGTGATTCTGTCCAAGGATCGGTCAGCCACTTATTGCACTAAACATAGGATCACTCTGTTCCACAGCCTGGTGCCAGCAGTTTTATATTTACGGTTGTCCCACCATCGTCATCGGCAGTCCCTCAAAACAAAGATGACTCTTGAATCGTCAGAATTTGAAACCATTACAATTTGATTTACCTAGAGAATTTAAAGCACAGAAACAGGACATTCGGACTTGAAACTCTAAGCTTGGCAAGTGGTAACCATGTGTGTATTCCTGCTACGTTTTGTTTTAAATTCCCTTGCTGATCACTTAAAGTATTTTCCTCCGAGCTCTTGTGTTACTGCTGTATCACTGGGATTTCACTGAAATGCAGCAGCGGGTGTTTAATATGTTTACCATATGTCAATCTGAACTGAGAAATGGTACAATTATATAGATCCTAAATTAAACCTGAAACTGCTGTGAACACTCAGCAAGTCAGGCAGCATCTGTGGACTGAGGAAGGTAGGGTTAATCTTTCTGCTCGTTGACTTGTCATCAGACGAGCTATAGAAAATAGGAGCAGTAGTAGGCCATTCGGCCCTTCGAGTCTGCACTGCCATTCAATATGATCATGGCTGATCCTCTATCTCAACACCATATTCCCGCTTTTTCCCCATACCCCTTGATGCCTTTTGTTTCTGGAAATCTATCTAGCTCCCTCTTAAATATATTCAGTGACTTGACCTCCACAGTCTTCTGTGATAGAGAATTCCACAGGTTCACCACCCTCTGAGTGAAAACATTTCTCCTCATCTCGGTCCTAAATTTCCTACCCCGTATCCTGAGACTGTGACCTTGTTCTAGACTTCCCAGCCAGGGGAAACATCCTCCTCGCATCCAGTCTATCCAACCCAGTCAGAATTTTATACGTTTCAATGAGATCCCCTCTCATTCTTCTAAACTCTAGTGAATACAGGCCTAGTCGACCCAATCTTTCCTCATACGACAGTCTTGCTATCCCAGGAATCAGTCTGGTGAACCTTCGCTGCACTCCCTCTATGGCAAGTATATCCTTTCTTAGGTAAGGAGACCAAAACTGCAGACAATACTCCAGGTGCGGTCTTACCAAGGCCCTGTATAACTGTAGTAAGACATCCTTGCTCCTGTACTCCAATCCTCTTGCAATGAAGGCCAACATATCATTTGCCTTCCGAACTGCTTGCTGCACCTGCATGTTTGCTTTCAATGACTGGTGTACAAGCCATCACCATTTAAATAATACTTTGTCCTTCTGTTTTTCCTACCAAAGTGGATACCTTCACATTTATCCACGTTATACTGCATCTGCCATGTGTTTGCCCGCTCACTCAACCTATCTAAATCACCTTGCAGCGTCTTTGCATCTTCCTCACAACTCTCAGTCCCACCTAGTTTTGTATTGTCAGCAAACTTGGAAATATTACATTTGGTTCCCTCATCCAAATCATATATAGTAAATAGCTGGGGCCCAAGCACTGATCCCTGTGGTACCCCACTCGTCACTGCCCGCCATCCTGAAAAAGACCCGTTTATTTCTACTCTCTGTTTCCTGTCAGTTAACCAATTTTCAATCCATGCCAATACATTAACCCCAATCCCATGTGCTTTAATTTTGCACATTAACCTCTTATGTGGGACTTTATCAAAGACCTGAAAATCCAAATACACTACATCCACTGGTTCTCCCTTCGCTTCTGAATGTGGGTTGTGTCTGGTGAGAGCATTTTGAGCTATGTAACGTTAGGCTTGAGGTGCTGCTCTGTCTCGGGGATGGGAGTAATTTAATGGGATGGATTAAAGCATGCCAACTGCAGCCTGTATTGTCTTCCCCCTCGGCCCCCTCTCCCCCCAGTTTAATTGGTCTAGGGATAGAGTTTGGGAGTCTAGTTAGTTTGGTGTCTCAGCATGCACTAAAGCTAATTTGTACTTGCACTAACAGAATCGTTGGAACTGGAGAGCATCAATTAAGCTGTTCTGATCAACTTGGAAGTGGAAATTGTATGAACAATTGGTGAAATGTTCAAGGAAATGAGAGAATGAATTTCTCCTTGGCTTTGGTCTGTGTCACTGCTGCTCGGATTCTGCAAAGGCAGATGTATAGAGTGTGACCACCTGGCTATGGCTGTCCATCTCGTTTAAAACGTTTGAGGTCTTCTGTCCTCCTAATAATTTCTTGCTTGAAAACAATAAATTGTCATTTAAAAAAAAAACCCCAGCTGATTTGTTAAAGTTGAATTCTGCGTTTTAATATAATTTGCGGCCTGGATTTTGAAAGCCTTATTTCTCGTCTCTTGCACCCTCTCCATTGACTGTGATTGAGGGTCTGGTCTGTGAGGTTTCCCCACAGAAGAGACTGATTAATTTCTGTCGTCTTCTGTATTCTTCAGAACAAGCGTTTTTCACAGTTCATTAAAACCGTGAACTTAAAAGGAAACAAAATGACCATGTTTCCTGCATAAACGTCAATTTGTTTTGGCGCCTTTTACATCGAAAATTTGCCTGTTTTTAAAAAAATAATAATTTTTCGGAGAAACTTTCTGGATGCTACCATTAATTTGCTGTCACGGTTATGTTGATTGGTGAAGTTAGTCAGCCTATTCTGCAGAAAATCAACTGCTAATTCCTGGATCTCCTTTACCTTTGTCTGTCTGACTTCAATGCATTACTAACGAAAACCTCACCATAGCTTTCCTTGAAATTAACATTCCCAGCGGCTTCCTAGGATCTACTCCTGACCGAGAGTTAGCTTTATAAAGGTCCATATCTCAATGTTTTTGTTGAAGGAATGAACTGGTCCTGATCTGGGGAAAGAAGCTTCATGGGCTGCGTGCGTATAAAGTTCATATTGTAATTTTGGGAGTGTTAGTACCTGGAAGACAACAGCTGGATTCATCTTTCAGATGAAATAATGAATAGCTCTTCACCTGAGGTATTAATCTGTCTTCTGTTTCGGGTATTGGCTGATCTGCTCTGCCGATTCAGCATCTGCAGGTTTGCAGCCTTTACCTGTTTTGCTTCCACCTTGCTGTGCAACAGCATGCCTGCTTCATTGGCCTGACCTGACCAGCATTGTTAGTATCTGTAGCCCTAGCTGTGATGGGCAACAGGGCAGCAGAGACCGCCTAGGTCCGGACTTGACACAGCACAACAGACCTCTCTCTGCGTTGGTTAAACACTCGTGTTCTCTGCTTTATCTATTGACAAATCTCCAAAGTGTGGCATTGCTTAACTATACAGTATGTTGTTCCCCTTTCCAAAGGCAGTAAATGGCTCATTTTGAAAATAAATGATCTAATTGCATTATTATCTAACTGCAGTTTGTAGTGTCTAGGTTACACTGCTGAGAATTGGGAGGTGCTCCCTCTCCCTCTAATGAAGACACTGCTTCGTGTAACGCTGAGCCATTTGGACCAGGAGGTCTCGGGTTTAATTCCAGGGCAGTGCGGAACTCACTTGGGGTAGCGTGGGGGCAAGGGAATCATTGGCCAGGGTTCTCGCTCCAGATTTTTATTACCAGCTGTTTAACACACAGGGTTTGTTTCCAGTCCAACATGTTTTTAGCTGCCAGTAATTATTTTCAAAATGTAATACAGGTACACAAATGTTCAATCTTGTGTTGAATTTCTGGGATTGTGCTGCTAATTCCCTCTCTTGGATCTGGGACTGGTACCATTTTTCCTTTGGTCCAGAAAAGCGCTAATTCTGTGTTTGCGAGGCTTGGTTTCAGAGGATAGTCTGGGGAAGGGTTTGCTACGTCTACTACATATGTTTTGAGCTGTCACAATGTGGAAGGGCACCAAAACTTGGGTTCTGGTCAAGGCCCATTTGCACTGACCATTAGCTTTCAACGCGCCATGTTAATGCCACCTCCTCCGCATCAAGTGGCAACAACACATTACAGTGTCATTCTCCGTTAATGACTAATACAGCTACTCCATTATTTGCACTGCTGGCCAACCAGCATTTGACACGCCACTCAGCACTGCGGGGCATGAGTTAACTGCAACCCACAACCACCAGAGTGGAATTATCTTGCAAAGTGACCACATGCAGCTCGAGATCCTGATGATATGAACAGAACTTATTTTGCAAGCTTCCTGATCAATATCGCACAGAACAGAACTGCTTGGTGTGTACTTTGTGACTTCGTTATTATAGTTGTCGTCATCATCATCATCGGCAGACCCTTGAAATGAGGATGTCTTGCTTCCACGCCAAAAAGGAATGAGTTGACAGCTGTTTCAGTGAAGGACCTAATATTCCCGATCCCGAACTACATCTTGGAGGGTGGAAGATGCCTGTGCGTGGATTTTTTTAACGTGTGGTGGCCGTTGCACACCAGCCATCACACGGGCTTGACAGAGCTAGGTCTTGGTCCAGTGGCAAGGATAACCCAAGATGAACTGGAGACCAGCTCTGCTGCACGGACCGAGTGCACACACATATAGCAGTGTGGGCTGGCTCGTGCTGCCCCTGGGCCTTTGCCCCTTCTGGGCCCCAGACTCATGCCTTTCCTGGGCCCCGGTCACTTCCTTCTATAATCTCGCTGCTCCTTTGACCCTCCTACTGTGCCTGCCCGCACGGCAATCAGCGATCTGACTTGGCAGCCGTCTCCCTCCTGCAGTGGTCCGCCGCTGCCGCACGCTGCTCCCTCTGATGGCCTTGCAGGCTGGGACCATGCCGATTTCCAGGCCCGGCCGATGCACGCTGCCCCCACTGGTGGCCCCGGCCTGCTATACGGCAGCACCAATATGGCAGCACTTGCGGCTGAGAGATTGGTAGGACCTAGTGACAAGCCCTAAATCAGTTTGTACCCTTGAACGTCTGACTTCAAAGCACGATTGCTTCTGTTGAGCCAATGATGATGGGCTGTTATCAAAACCAAGTCCGTATAGAAGCTGAAGAGAGAGAACTGCTGTCCTGGGCAGTGGGACATGATATACAGAAATTGTGCTTTTAAGGTTGAGTTAGCCAACCCCTAGAGTGGCCGAACGCTTGTGTCCTTTATTCTTCTAGTACACCTACCAGCCTTGGTTCAGCGGTGGCATTTGTGCCTCTGAGTCAGGTGTTCACTGGTTCAAGTTCTACTCTAGTGACAAGCACATAATATAGGCCGACACTTCAGTGCTGCATTTTTCAGATGAGATGCTAAACCGAGGCTCCGTCTGCCTTCTGGGGTGTACTTTAAAGATCCCATAGCATTATTTCAAAGAAGAGCAGGGGAATTCTCCCGATGTCCTGGCCAATATTTATCCTTCAACCAAAACTGCTAAAAGAATTGTTGTTTGTGGGACCTTGCTGTGCAGATTGCTTGCCATATTTCTCTATGACGGGGACTACACTTAATTGTGTGTGAAGTGCTTTGGGATGTTCTGAGGTCTTGAAAGATGCTATAGAAATGTTCTGTTTTGATTTGTATCAAGCGATTCTCTTCAATCTTGGTGTTTTACCTAATGTGGAGTAAAGCAGCTTACAATTTGAACTGAACTTTGCTTCACCCTGTGTTAACTCGCAAGCCTTTGGAAAGGTTAAAGAAGTACCTCTGCATAGAACACGGAGATCGGTTCAGAATACGAGGGTGTTTCACTCCGGGGTCTTGCTACCCCACAAGTGGATATTGGGAACTGGGGGACAACTTCTATCAAAAGTCGGTGCTCCGACTGCTGAAGGGAGCAACTGTCTCACTGTACCCACAGTTATTGCTGGTAGTGCCAAATCTCCAACCGGCAGTAGGGCATGATGACATCGCAGTCTTTTGAAGCTCACTCGTGCAATTGCTTGAACATCAGCAATTGATGTCCTGTTTGTGTGTTTTCAGATGTGGGAAAAAGCGTGTATTAAAATGGTCTATTTGCCCTGTAACATGCTGTGACCTAAAACACAATTGTACTGTGTTGCGAAGTGTGGTAATTAATTCTCAAACCTTTTGTTGGTCGGCTTTTGTAAGCTTATTACTGCTGTAAATCAGTAGAATCATCAAATGAAACTGGGATCCAATGGGAAAACACCAGGCCATGGGAAAGGAGAGATTGTGTAACTAGGTGCAGAGTAAATACACAACATTATCACAGGGCAGTCAATGAGATTCTGGTTGTTTTATTTTCTGAATGTCTGCATTCAGTACAAGTTGATCATCACTGCAGTGTGTACAGATATCTGCTTTTACAGAACGTAACTTAATTTGCATTTGAATCTAGGTGAAATATTTAGTTTGATCTTGAATTGTGCCATGTATGTTCTGTTTTATTTGGGATGATATTGCCTCCATTTTGCCCTCTCCGCAAGCCATGTGTCATCTGCAGCTGAAGGGCTATGCCACCTTCTCTCGGTCTGCTCTTGACTCCACATCTTACCATTCAATGATATGAACTCAATTTGATTTCTGCGAGTCTTCACCCACCCTACGTGTTAAATTCATCTGAGCTTCCTGGTTTTGACCATGGACTTGCACAATGCACTCGGCAGAATGAGGATGAACTGGTTTTCGAAACACCTTTCTTTGCTCCACCTTCAGCCCAGTTGAATGCCATCTTGTGTAACGATGAATCCAGATCATCCTCACTGAGGTGTAGAAATTCTGCTAACGGGCATGATGGTGAGATAGAGATAACCCAAATCTAATGGAATTCCACATCTAAGTCGGCCCCCATTGTGGTTAAGAGCAGTTGCCTTCTATGGACTCCACTTCGAGGGGTCTTCAGTCCAACTTTGTTCCCGCATAATTAAAGGACCGATATGAGACTTGTGTTACTTATACTTGCTTCGCCAATGCAGAAACTGCGAGACTAACCTTGCTTTTTACTTTAATTTAGAAATTCAGTTCTTACTTGGACTCTCTATCAGCAAGTTGTACAGTGGTGTTGGGTGACTACCACCCGAGGTAGGGCATTGCAATGGTAAACCACTGCGGCAGCATTTGGGAGAGGTTGTTTAGTCTTGCTGATAAATGGAACCATTAATTCAATAATATATGGACTCCAGCAAAAACTGGAGAGGAAGCCAATGCAAATGATGTGTCGATCAAGTCAAAGATAAACCAGATATCTGATTTGTGTAACACTGAAAAATGTGGGTTTTTTTATAAATGGGGATGGATCAGAAACTAGTGATGTGGCTCCAGGTTCCACTCCACATTTGGCATTCTGTTTTGTTCTACAGGTACAATCAAAGATTTGTCTGTTTGATCATCCGCAAGAGGAGGCCTGTTGGAAGTTGTGGCTCTTGCTCGATGTTCTTTTTATGTGAATTTTGGGTCTTAAGGTTGAGGGATATCTGTACCAAGGAAGGAAGCCACACTGCTGAATTCCCATCAAACATTCTCCTTTTGTTCTCTTTCTCCCCCCTCGCCAACCCAGCAATTAGTATGACATTTCCATTTCACAGACTTTGTGCTATTTCATTTGAATTATGACTAGTTTGTGTCCACTTCCTGAGTATTCCAAAGTAATTTCACACGAGCAGCCAAATGGGAGAAGTGTGAAGTTATCCACTTTGGGAGGAAAACCAACAACAAAAAAAGCGCAATATTTTTTGAATGGTGAGATTGGGAACAGTCAGAGGGACCTGTATGTCCTTGTACATGAATCACAGAAAGTTAACATGCAGGCACTTACGAATGCAAATGGTATGCTAGCTTTTGTTACAAAGGGATTGGAGTACATAGAAACGTAGAAAATAGGTGCAGGAATAGGCCATTCGGCCCTTTGAGCCTGCACCACCATTCAATATGATCATGGCTGATCATTTTTGCAACTTCAGTACCCCGTTCCTGATTTCTCTCCATACCCTTTGATCCCTTTAGCTGTAAGGGCCACATCTAACGCCCTTTTGAATATATCTAACGAACTGGCCTCAACAACTTTCTGTGGTAGAGAATTCCACAGGTGACCCCTGGTTCTGGACTTCCCCAACATCGGGGACATTCTTGCATCTAACCTGTCAGAATTTTGTGTTTCTATGAGATCCCCTCTCATTCTTCTAAATTCCAGTGAATATAAGCCTAGTCGATCCAGTCTGTCTTCTTTGTCAGCCCTGCCATCCCAGGAATCAGTCTGGTGAACCTTCGCTGCACTCCCTCAATAGCAAGAATGTCCTTCCTCAGATTAGGAGACCAAAACTGTACACAATATTCAAGGTGTGACCTCACCAAGGCCCTGTACAACTGCAGTAAGACCTCCCTGCTCCCATACTCAATTCCTCTCTCTATGAAGGCCAACATGTCATTTTCCGCCTTCACCGCCTGCTGTATCTACATGCCAACTTTCAATGACTGATGTACCATGACACCCAGGTCTCGTTGCACCTCCCCTTTTCCTAATCTGTCACCATTCAATAATCTGCCTTCCTGTTTTTGCCACCAAAATAGATAACCTCACATTTATCTACATTGTACTACATCTGCCATGCATTTGCGCACTTACCCAACCTGTCCAAGTCACTCTGCAGCCTCTTAGCATCCTCCTCATAGCTCACACTGCCACCCAGCTTAGTGTCATCTGCAAACTTGGAGATATTACATTCAATTCCTTCGTCTAAATCATTAATGTATATTGTTAATAGCTGGAATCCCAGCACTGAACCTTGCGGTACCCCACTAGTCACTGCCTGCCATTCTGAAAAGGACCCGTTTATTCCTACTCTTGGCTTCCTGTCTGCCAACCAGTTTTCTATCCACGTCAATATATTACCCCCAATACCATGTGCTTTAATTTTGCACACTAATCTCTTGTGTGGGACCTTGTCAAAAGCCTTTTGATAGTCCAAATACACACATCCATTGGTTCTCCCTTGTCCACTCTACTAGTTACATCCTCAAAAATTTCTAGGAGATTTATCAAGCATGATTTCACTTTCATAAATCCATGCTGATTTGGACCGATCCTGTTACTGCTTTCCAAATGTGCTGTTATTACATCTTTAATAATTGATTCCAGCATTTTCCCCACTACCGATGTCAGGCTAACCAGTCTATAATTCCCAGTTTTTTCTCTCCTTTTTTAAAAAAAAAAGTGGTGTTACATTAGCTACCCTCCAATCCATAGGAACTGATCCAGAGTCTATAGAATGTTGGAAAATGACCACCAATGCATCCACTATTTCTAGGGCCACTTCCTTAAGTACTCTGGGATACAGACTATCAGGCCTTCAATTCCATCATTTTCCCTAACACAATTTCCTGACTAATGAGGATTTCCTTCAATTCCTCCTTCTCGCTAGACCCTCGGTCCCCTAGTATTTCCGGAAGGTTATTTGTGTCTTCCTTAGTGAAGACAGAACCAAAACATTTGTTCAATTGGTCTGCCATTTCTTTATTCCCCATTATAAATTCACTTGACTCTGACTGCAAGGGACCTTCACTAATCTTTTTCTCTTCACATATCTATAGAAGCTTTTGCAGTTAGTTCTTAATGTTCTCTGCAAGCTTCCTCTCACACTCTATTTTTCCCCTCCTAATTAAACCCCTTGTCCTCCTCTGCTGAATTCTAAATTTCTCCAAGTCCTCAGGTTTGCTGCTTTTTCTGGCCAATTTATATGCCTCTTCCTTAGATTTAACACTCCCTAATTTCCCTTGTTAGCTACGGTTGAGCCACCTTCCCCGTTTTATTTTTATGCTAGACAGGGATGTATATTTGTTGAAGTTCATCCATGTGATCTTTAAATGTCTGCGAATACCTATTCATCGTCCACCCTTTAAGTATCATTTACCAGTCTATCCCAGCCAATTCACATCTCATACCATCGAAGTTACCTGTCTTTAAGTTCAGGACTCTAGTCTCTGAATTAACTGTGTCACTCTCCAACTTAATGAAGAATTCTACCATATTATGGTCACTTTTTCCCAAGGGGCCTCGCACAACAAGATTGCTAATTAATTCTCTCTCGTTACACAACACCCAGTCTAGGATGGCCAGCTCTCTAGTTGGTTCCTCGACATATTGGTCTAGAAAACCATCCCTTATACACTCCAGGAAATCCTCCTCCACTGTATTGCTACCAGTTTGATTAAAGTCACCCATGATAATTTCCTGTTTGATGCCATCCCCAACCTCACTACTACTGTTTGGTGGTCTGTACACAACTCCCACTAGCGTTTTCTGCCCTTTGGTTTTCCGCAGCTCTACCCATACAGATTCCACATCATCCATACTAAACGTCCTTCCTTACTATTGTGCTAATCTCCCCTTTAACCAGCAACGCTACCCCATCTCCTTTTCCTTTCTGTCTATCCTTCCTGAATATTGAATACCCCCGGATGTTGAGTTCCCAGCCTTGGTCACCCTGGAGCCACGTCTCCATAATCCCAATTACATCATATCCGTTAACAGCTATCTGTGCAGTTAATTCATTCACATTACGAATAAAAAGGAATTAGATGTAGTCCTTACTACTAGGGGGATCAAGGGGTATGGCGAGAAAGCAGGAATGGGGTACTGAAGTTGCATGTTCAGCCATGAACTAATTGAATGACGGTGCAGGCTCGAAGGGCCGAATGGCCTACTCCTGCACCTATTTTCTATGTTTCTATGAATGCTCCTCGCATTGAGACACACAGCCTTCAGGCTTGTTTTTTTTAACACTGTCATTTTAGAGTAATGTTGTACAAGAGTAAAGAAGTCTTGCTACAATTATGCAAGGCGTTGGGTGAGGCCACACCTGGAGTAATGTGTACAGTTCTGGTCTTGCCTAAGGAAAGACCCACTTGTCTTGGAGGGGGTGCCACAAAGGTTCACTGGGCTGGTTCCTGGGTTGAGGGGATTGCCCTATAAGGAGAGATTGAGTAGAGTAGGCTTATATTCCCTAGAGTTTAGAAGAATGAGGTGAGATCTAATTGAAACATATAAATTCTTAAAGGGTTTGACAGGGTTAATGCTGAGAAAATTAGCTGACAGGGGTCGCAGTCTCAGAATAAGGGGTCGACCATTTAGGACTGGGATGAGGAGACTTTTTTTCACTCAAAAGGGTTGCGAATCTTTGGAGTTCTCTACCTCAGAGGGTTGTGGATGTTCGGTCGTTGAGTATATTCAAGACAGAGACCGATAGATTTTTGGGAACAAAGGGATATGGGGATAGTGTGGGAAGGTGGAGTTGAGGTAGAAGATCAACCATGATCTTATTGAATGGCCGAGTATGCTCGAGGGGCCAAATGGCCTAGACCAGTTCCTATTTCTTGTGCTATGTTCTTATGCGAGACAAGGTTTTCATCCCATCAGCCCAAGTGTAATTCAGGCAAACGGCACTCTGAAACAATAACTTTGTCTCTCTCCACAGATGCTACCTGACCTGCTGAGCATTGCCAGCATTCTCTGTTTCGAAGTATAATTCTGACCAGATTTCAGAGATGAAAGGGTTACTGTCCATGTTTGGATTCTCCCTGACCACTTTCAATTTATTTACTGCAGGAGTTAATCTTTAAACTATTCTGGAAGTTTGTGTGTGTGAGCTTCTAACTCAGACTACCTCAATCAATAGAGAGCGATAACACTCACTGCTGTTTACATAGTAAAGATATGGTAACTGCAGAGATGCGTGGATTGTGGGAGGAACAGGTGGTTCCCAAAGCGCTCCACCACAGCGGTTTTCCTCGCCTGGTATCTGGGTCTGTTGTAAACTCATTAATCGAGTTGTTGACTAGTCACAGCAATCAATCTATTATCGATGTGTCCTGTGACTACCAGGATGGTAAAAGACAAACTGGATGGACTTGGTCTTCTTTCATCTAGCAATTCCTATGATGCCTTGCAGGCACTGTGTGGGGCTGCAGTGCCATTCCACTACTTGGGTCTGATGGCCAGCGAGGGACTCTTTTTGCTGAATAGTGGAAAATATTTGAATGGAGAAACTCCTGTGACTCATATCCCAGCTGTCGAGTGGTGTTGAATCTTATAGTGAAGATGAATAGTGTGTTGGTATTCTCTTCCAGGCTTTAGGGGATCTATGTGAACATTGGCATTTGACTAAATGTAGGTTTCTCTTTGACTAGAGGAAAAGCTTCACCAAATATTTCTTGCCTTTTTTAAAAACTTAAAATTTTTTATTTTTGTTATCAAATTCCTCCGTGGCCACATCCCATTCTATCTCTAACCTCCTCCAGCCCTACAATCCTCAGATCTTTGCGCTGCTCTAATTCTGGCCTCTTGAGCATCCCTGATTTTAATTGCTCCACCATTGGTGGCTGTACCTTCAGTTGCCTAGGCCCCAAGCTCTGGAATTCCCTGCCTAAACCTCCCCATTTTGCTACCCCTCTCTCTTCCTTTAAGACGCTCCTTAAGACCTACCTCTTTGACCAAGCTTTTTGATCATTTGCCCTAAATTCTCCTTGTGTGGCTCGGTGCCAATTTTTTTGTCTTGTACTGTGAAGCTCCTTGGGACGTTTTACTTTGTTAAAGGCGCTATATAAATACTTGATGTTGTTTGATTTGTGTTACTTAGTCATTCACGAAAGGACTGAGTCAGCTGTCTGACCATTCACTTAGTTGGCAATCAAGAGAGTAACTCTTACAGATGGTGTACAGCAAACAGTGCAATGGTTTCAACGTTCCAAAAAATAATATTTGCATTGGAAGGTGCTTTGTGTTCAGTCCATTCCCTTTAACTGGAGCATTATTTACATCTGTGGATGTACATGAATGAGTAATGGTAAAACTGAATAATGAAGTGCATCTGCATTGGAGATGAGGTTCTCTGCTTTGAATTTGCATGAAAGAAGATGGGGGCAATGAGATGTGACAGCCTCTAAAGATCAACCTGTCTTGTGACATTCTTACTAAACTGGTAAGTGTCATCGGTGCAAGGAGATTTTTCTAGTTCAATTTTGTTCCTGTTCGTCTGGCTCCAAAAACTCATTATTCTCCCTCTTGCTCGGGAGCAACAGCAAAGTGAATGCTGATTTACACTGCGCTGCTTAGTGTGGTACTGAACCCTACAGAACAGGAAGATCCCAGGTTACGTAAGAACATAAGAAATAAGAGCAGGAGTAGGCCATACAGTCCCTTGAGCCGGCTCCACAATTTAATATGATCATGGCTGATCCGATCATGGACTCGGGTCCACTTCACTGCCCGCTCCAGAAAACTTCTTATTCCCTTTATCGGTTAAGAAACTGTCTGTATCTCTGCCTTAAATTTATTCCTTGGTTACTGTTATATATGCAGACTATAGATAGACTCGTGAGTATTCACTCTATAGTTGCATAAGATGGAGACTTGTTTACCTGATGTACTTTCAATAAGGTTTACACTGTGTATATACTATGCTGACACCACTAGAGGGTGCAACTGGTGGAGACCAGGGTTTCCTGCCTTGGTGGCAGGGGCTGTATAAAAGGGTAGCCACCATGCGGCTGCCTCACTCTGGAGTTATGAATAAAGGACCAAGGTCACTACAGTTTGAATACAATACATTGCCTCGTGGAGTCATTCATAGGTACATTACAGACATAGCCGTTACCTCCTGTTGGCCACTATTGGCAGGGGAGTGCATCAATTAGCCTCTGCTTTCCTGGGCTAAAGAGGGAATAAAATCAGCTGAGGGAGGTTGGGTGTCAGTGCCCTTTCACCTCTGTGACCAGGGTCTAAGTCAAAATGGGAGTGTCCTCTGTCTCGATGTAAAGATCCTAACATGAAATGAGTTTGAGCAGTCTCGATCAAGTTCCTCCCACAGCTTGAAACTGCCCCTAATTTGTCAATGATTAGCAAAGTCACTTGGGCTAAAGGATAGTTGGTGTCAGAAATTTGGGTGGGGGTGCTGAGCAAACTGGAGCTGAGGAAACTTTACTCTGCTATACATGGTCAGGACTGCTTAACGCTGACCGGATGCCTGCAATGGAAACTGTTTCATTCCTTGGCACAAACAGCACCCATCCCCATAACAGTGGTGATGCTATAGTGCCTCAGATCCTGAGACAGTGCTGCAGAGAAACCCTTGTATTCCAACCATTTCTCTGCTTCCCAAATGATTGTAAGTTTTATTATTTAATATTTAATATTTACTATAAAATGGTCTGGTGCAATCATTCCCTTTGTTGACTTGAAGACTACACTTGTTCTTGACTTCGCGATTAGTATTCACAAATTGTGCTCGAGTATAAAATATCTTGCATTGTTTCATATTGAGTCATTGTACAAATCGCCGGACCTATTTCCTTGGGTTTAGGCTGACTCAAGTGCTGCCTTTATTCCTCTTACCAATATTTGTTTTCCTTTTATCTACAAGTATTTCACACAACTGCTGCTGCTGGAAGTGGAAGATTGCTGTTTCTATAGCTTGACAATTTGAACAGACCAGTGGACCAATTAAGTAGAAGAGGGAGAGTGTATCTTTCTTTATCAGCCAAGGTTATCAGAGCTACGACTGCACGCTCCCAGCTATACAATACTGATACTACAAGGAGACACATGAAATGCAGTGCAACATTTATCTCTCTTTTCTTTATCTGGGGGTTAAAAGTATTTATTGAATTGTACAAATATCTTTGCAGCCGATTTTTACAACTTTGTGCAGGGCTCTCAGCATTGGAAGCGTATCTTGTTTACCAGGTTATTTCTCCAAGATAGCTTTTTTTAAATAAGAGTGGCACTCTGGCTCTGGTCTCTGTTGTTTGACACGGGTTGCAACTTGTGAAAATATTATTTATATAGTATTAATCGTAACTCTCGGAAACCTCTCAAAATGCTTCACATGGTGAATTTATTTGAAGTATCTGTTGCGTGGGGAAACCCTGCATATATTGTAGTGCTGTGGGATACACCATGTGTTGAGCGTTCATGTTTCTAAGCTGGGTTATCTATTTCTGAACCAACAGCAATATAAAAAATGTTAATTGGTGCGTCTTTTATATTATCTTGTGATTACATAAACTTTTATCCAAGTTTTAAATTCAGTTTATCCAAGCTGTCCAGCTCTAAATTAAGTTGCCTTAGAATATATTCAAGACAGAGACTGATAGATTTTTGGGAACGAAGGGATATGGGGATAGTGCGGGAAGGTGGAGTTGAGGTAGAAGATCAACCATGATCTCTTGTGACAGCAAAAACTATTTTTACTCCACCATTTCCCTGTGCTGTGTGTCACTAAGTGCTTTGGTTATTAATGACCAGTCTGTCTGCCAAATTGCATACACTTCTATCACTGTGATGACTACCAGACAGTGGCTATTAAATTGGGGATAGAAAAGTTATTTAATATATTGGCTCAATTAGCTACATTTTTGTGCTCTTCCCTTGAAGAATAGTGTGAAGCGGTGAAAGAATTCGTGGGCTGATTAACAGTCTGACAGGCCTTGCGTGAATGCTCCTTCCATGGATCATAGAATGGTTACACGATAGAAGGAGGCCATTTGGCCTGTCGAGACCGTGCCGGCTCTCTGGAAGAGCACTTCTAGTCCCACTCCCTTTCCCCGTAGTCCTGCAGTTTTTTTTCCTTCAGGAACTTATCCAATTCCCGTTTGAAAGCCACGATTGAATCTGCCTCCACCACCCTCTCAGGCCGTGCATTCCAGATCCTAACCACTCGTTGCATAAAATATGTTTTTTCCTCATGTCGCCTTTGGTTCTTCTGTCAGTCATCTTAAATCTGTGTCCTCTGGTTGTCGACGCTTCATCCAATGGGAGCAGTTTCTCTTTGTCTAGACCCCTCATGATTTTGAACACCTCCATGGACCGTAACCATCTTTATATCTGTCGATAGGGCAGTTAGTCCTGTACAGACAGTTTTATGGAGTTCCCACAACTATACGATGAGAGGGGCGACCCACACCTTCAGTCGTGAGTATCCCACTGGAATTCCAAGCCGGACTGCAGTCACCGGTCCTGTGTGGAGCTGGGTTCTAACCCTGCACCTCCTGAGCATTAGTGTGGCGCAGCGGAGCAAAACATTCACCTCTCACACAACCCACTGAAATCATTGAGCTGAGGAATGTTGGGCAGATGTACAGGAGGCTTACGGGTCTGTTCCTGGGGGTAGGAATGATCTGAGGGGATAAATTGAGTATTGCACAACACTGAACTGTCAGTGCACTGACACCAATATGCGTGCCTGTTGCTGGCCTGAGACCAATAGGTACAGCTTGCAATTCTCAGGCTGAAGCATCCAACTGGTGCTGTGGGCTGTGGATCGCACTGCACCGATCGGGATAGCCCTGCACACGTTCAGTTGCGAGCTGCGTTCCTGACTCTCTCTCACAATACTAATGGGTTTGAGAACTTCAGCAGCTTGAGTCTTTTAATGTTTTGACAAAGTATTCCCTGTGTGCGCACACCCTAATTGAGCACTTTTAAAATCCAATTTGACTCCAGTGC
>NW_027252006.1:0-32480 GCF_044704955.1 Pristiophorus japonicus | reverse complement strand
GCAGTGTGTGTGTGTGGGGGCAGTGTGTGTGTGTGTGGGGCAGTGTGTGTGCGGGGGGGGGCAGTGTGTGTGTGGGTGGGGTAGTGTGTGTGTGGGGGTGCAGTGTGTGTGTGTGGGGGGGCAGTGTGTGTGTGTGGGGCAGTGTGTTTGTGCGGGTGGGCAGTGAGTGCGTGGGGGGGGGCAGTGTGTGTGTGGGGGGCAGTGTGTGTGTGGGGGGGCAGTGTGTGTGGGGGGCAGTGTGTGTGTGGGGGGCAGTGTGTGTGTGTGGGGTGGCAGTTTGTGTGTGGGTGCAGTGTGTGTGTGGGGGAGCAGTGTGTGGGTGTGGGGGGCAGTGTGTGTGGGGGGGCAGTGTGGAGTGTGTGTGGGGTGGCAGTTTGTGTGTTGTGGCAGTGTGTGTGGGGGAGCAGTGTGTGGGTGTGGGGGGCAGTGTGTGTGTCTGGGGGGGCATTGTGTGGGGGGGGCAGTGTGTGTGTGCTTGTGGGGGGCAGTGTGTGTGTGTGGGGGGGCAGTGTGTGGTGGGGGTGGGCAGTGTGTGTGGGGGGCAGTGTGTGTGTGGGGGGCAGTGTGTGTGTGGGGGGGCAGTGTGTGTGTGGGGGGGCAGTGTGTGTGTGTGGGGGGCAGTGTGTGTGTGTGGGGGGCAGTGTGTGTGTGGGGGGGCAGTGTGTGTGTGTGTGGGGGGCAGTGTGTGTGTGGGGGGGCAGTGTGTGTGTGTGGGGGGCAATTGTGTGTGTGGGGGGGCAGTGTGTGTGTGGGGGGGCAGTGTGTGTGTGGGGGGGCAGTGTGTGTGTGTGGGGGGGCAGTGTGTGTGTGGGGGCAGTGTGCAGTGTGTGTGTGGGGCGGCAGTGTGTTGTGTGTGTGTGGGGGGCAATGTGTATGTGGGGGGGGCAGTGTGTGTGTGGGGGGGGAGCAGTGTGTGTGTGGGGGGGCAGTGTGTGTGTATGGGTGGGGCAGTGTGTGTGTGGGGGGGCAGTGTGTGTGTGTGGGGTGGCAGTGTGAGTGTGTGGGGGCAGTGTGTTTGTGCGGGTGGGCAGTGAGTGCGTTGGGGGGGCAGTGTGTGTGTGTGTGGGGGGGGGCAGTGTATGTGTGTGGGGGGCAGTGTGTGTGTGGGGTAGCACTGTGTGTGTGGGGGGTGGGGGGGCAAGTGTGTGTGTGGGGGGCAGCGTGTGTGGGGGGCAGTGTGTGTGTGTGGGGACAGTGTGTGTGGGGGGCAGTGTGTGTGTGGGGGACAGTTTGTGTGTGGGGTGGGCAGTGTGTGTGTGGGGGCAGTGTGTGTGTGGGGGCAGTGTGTGTGGGGGGGCAGTGTGTGTGAGGGTAGTGTGTGTGTGTGGGGGCAGTGTGTGTGTGGGGAGCAGCATGTGTGGGGGCAGTGTGTGTGGGGAGGCAGTGTGTGTGTTGGGAGCAGAGTGTGGGGGGAGCAGCGTGTGTGGGGGGCAGTGTGTGTGGGGGCAGTGTGTCTGTGGGGGGGCAGTGTGTGTGATGGGGGGGCAGTGTGTGTGTGGAAGGGGCAGTGTGTGTGTGGGGGGCAGTGTGTGTGTGTGGGGGGGCAGTGTGTGTGTGGGGGGCAGTGTGTGTGTGGAAGGGGCAGTGTGTGTGTGGGGGGCAGTGTGTGTGTGTGGGGGGGCAGTGTGTGTGTGTGGGGGGCAGTGTGTGTGTGGGGGCATAGTGTGTGTGTTTGGGGGGCAGTGTGTGTGTGTGTCGGGCAGTGTGTGTGTGGGGGGGGCAGTGTGTGTGTTGGAGGGCAGTGTGTGTGTGGGGGCAGTGTGTCTGTGTGTGGGCAGTGTGTGTGTGTGGGGGCAGTGTGTGTGTGGGGGGGCAGTGTGTGTGGGGGGGCAGTGTAGTGTGTGTTTGGGGGGGCAGTGTGTGTGTGGGGGCAGTGTGTGGGGGGCAGTGTGTGTGGGGGGGCAGTGTGTGGGGGGGCAGTGTGTGTGGGGGGGCAGTGTGTGTGGGGGGCAGTGTGTGTGGGGGGGGCAGTGTGTGTGTGTGTGGGGGCAGTGTGTGTGTGGGGGGCAGTGTGTGTGGGGGGCAGTGTGTGTGGGGGAGGCAGTGTGTGTGTTTGGAGCAGAGTGTGGGGGGAGCAGCGTGTGTGGGGGGCAGTGTGTGTGGGGGAGGCAGTGTGTGTGTTTGGAGCAGAGTGTGGGGGGAGCAGCGTGTGTGGGGGGCAGTGTGTGTGGGGGAGGCAGTGTGTGTGTTTGGAGCAGAGTGTGGGGGGAGCAGCGTGTGTGGGGGGCAGTGTGTGTGGGGGAGGCAGTGTGTGTGTTTGGAGCAGAGTGTGGGGGGAGCAGCGTGTGTGGGGGGCAGTGTGTGTGGGGGGGCAGTGTGTGTGGGGGGCAGTGTGTGTGGGGGGGCAGTGTGTGTGGGGGGCAGTGTGTGTGCTGGGGGCAGTGTGCAGTGTGTGTGGGGGGCACTGTATGTGTGTGGGGGGCAGAGTGTGTGCGTGGGGGGCAGTGTGTGTGCGTGGGGGGGCAGTGTATGTGTGTGGGGGGGCAGTGTATGTGTGTGGGGGGGCAGAGTGTGTGCGTGGGGGGCAGTGTGTGTGTGTGGGGGGCAGTATGTGTGTGGGCAGTATTGTGGGGGCAGAGTCTGTGCGTGGGGGGCAGTGTGTGTGCGTGGGGGGCAGTGTATGTGTGTGGGGGGGCAGTGTATGTGTGTGGGGGGGCAGAGTGTGTGCGTGGGGGGCAGTGTGTGTGTGTGGGGGGGCAGTGTATGTGTGTGGGGGGGCAGAGTGTGTGCGTGGGGGGCAGTGTGTGTGCGTGGGGGGGCAGTGTATGTGTGTGGGGGGGCAGTGTGTGTGCGTGGGGGGCAGTGTATGTGTGTGGGGGGCAGTGTATGTGTGTGGGGGGGCAGTGTATGTGTGTGGGGGGGCAGAGTGTGTGCGTGGGGGGCAGTGTATGTGTGTGGGGGGGCAGTGTATGTGTGTGGGGGGGCAGAGTGTGTGCGTGGGGGGCAGTGTGTGTGCGTGGGGGGGCAGTGTATGTGTGTGGGGGGGCAGTGTGTGTGTTGGGAGCAGAGTGTGGGGGGGAGGAGCGTGTGTGGGGGGGGCAGTGTGTGTGGGGGGGCAATGTGTGTGTGGGGGCAGTGTGTGTGTGGGGGGGGCAGTGTGTGTGTGTGGGGGGGCAGTGTGTGTGTGGGGGCAGTGTGTGTGGGGGGCAGTGTGTGTGTGTGGGTGGCAGTGTGTGTGTGTGAGGGCAGTGTGTGTGTGAGGGGGGGCAGTGTGTGTGTGTGTGGGGGGGCAGTGTGTGTGTGTGGGGGGGGCAGTGTGTGTGTGTGTGGGGGGCAGTGTGTGGGGGGGCAGTGTGTGTGTGGGGGGCAGTGTGTGTGGGGAGCAGTGTGTGTGTGTGGGGGGGCAGTGTGTTTGTGTGTGGGGGGCAGTGTGTGGGGGGGCAGTGTGTGTGTTGGGGGGCAGTGTGTGTGTGGGGCAGTGTGTGTGTTGGGGGGCAGTGTGTGCGTGGGGGGGCAGTGTGTGTGTGTTTGGGGGGGCAGTGTGTGTGTGTGTGGGCAGTGTGTGTGGGGGGCAGTGTGTGTGTGTGGGGGGCAATGTGTGTGTGGGTGGGCAGTGTGTGTGTGGGGGCAGTGTGTCTGTGTGTGGGCAGTGTGTGTGTGTGGGCAGTGTGTGTGGGGGGGGGCAGTGTAGTGTGTGTTTGGGGAGGCAGTGTGTGTGTGTGGGCAGTGTGTGTGGGGAGCAGCGTGTGTGGGGGAGGCAGTGTGTGTGGGGGGCAGTGTGTGTGTGGGGGCAGTGTGTCTGTGTGTGGGCAGTGTGTGTGTGTGGGGGCAGTGTGTGTGTGGGGGGGCAGTGTAGTGTGTGTTTGGGGAGGCAGTGTGTGTGTGGGGGCAGTGTGTGTGTGGGGGGGCAGTGTGTGTGGGGGGGGGCAGTGTAGTGTGTGTTTGGGGAGGCAGTGTGTGTGTGGGGGCAGTGTGTGGGGGGCAATGTGTGTGGGGGGGCAGTGTGTGGGGGGGCAGTGTGTGTGGGGGGGCAGTGTGTGTGGGGGGCAGTGTGTGTGGGGGGGGGCAGTGTGTGTGTGTGTGGGGGCAGTGTGTGTGTGGGGGGCAGTGTGTGTGGGGGGCAGTGTGTGTGGGGGAGGCAGTGTGTGTGTTTGGAGCAGAGTGTGGGGGGAGCAGCGTGTGTGGGGGGCAGTGTGTGTGGGGGGGCAGTGTGTGTGGGGGAGGCAGTGTGTGTGTTTGGAGCAGAGTGTGGGGGGAGCAGCGTGTGTGGGGGGCAGTGTGTGTGGGGGGGCAGTGTGTGTGGGGGGCAGTGTGTGTGCGTGGGGGGCAGTGTATGTGTGTGGGGGGGCAGTGTATGTGTGTGGGGGGGCAGAGTGTGTGCGTGGGGGGCAGTGTGTGTGCGTGGGGGGGGCAGTGTATGTGTGTGGGGGGGCAGTGTATGTGTGTGTGGGGGGCAGTATGTGTGTGAGGGGGGGCAGTGTGTGTGTGTGGGGGTGCAGTGTGTGTGTGTGGGGGGGCATTGTGTGTGTGTGGGGGGGGCAGTGTGTGGGGGGGCAGTGTGTGTGTGGGGGGCAGTGTGTGTGGGGGGGCAGTGTGTGTGTGTGTGGGGGCAGTGTGTGTGTGGGGGGCAGTGTGTGTGGGGGGCAGTGTGTGTGTGTGGGGGGGCAGTGTGTGTGTGCGGGGGGGCAGTGTGTGTGTTGGGGGGCAGTGTGTGTGTGGGGCAGTGTGTGTGTTGGGGCAGTGTGTGCGTGGGGGGGCAGTGTGTGTGTGTTTGGGGGGGCAGTGTGTGTGTGTGTGGGCAGTGTGTGTGTGGGGGGCAGTGTGTGTGTGTGGGGGCAATGTGTGTGTGTGGGGGGCAGTGTGTGTGTGGGGGGGGCAGTGTGTGTGTTGGGGGGCAGTGTGTATGTGGGGCAGTGTGTGTGTTGGGGCAGTGTGTGCGTGGGGGGGCAGTGTGTGTGTGTTTGGGGGGGCAGTGTGTGTGTGTGTGGGCAGTGTGTGTGTGGGGGGCAGTGTGTGTGTGTGGGGGGCAATGTGTGTGTGGGTGGGCAGTGTGTGTGTGGGGGCAGTGTGTGTGTGGGGAGCAGCGTGTGTGGGGGAGGCAGTGTGTGTGGGGGAGGCAGTGTGTGTGGGGGGGCAGTGTGTGTGTGGGGGCAGTGTGTCTGCGTGTGGGCAGTGTGTGTGTGTGGGGGCAGTGTGTGTGTGGGGGGGCAGTGTGTGTGGGGGGGGGCAGTGTAGTGTGTGTTTGGGGGGGCAGTGTGTGTGTGGGGGCAGTGTGTGGGGGGCAGTGTGTGTGGGGGGGCAGTGTGTGGGGGGGCAGTGTGTGTGGGGGGGCAGTGTGTGTGGGGGGCAGTGTGTGTGGGGGGGGGCAGTGTGTGTGTGTGTGGGGGCAGTGTGTGTGTGGGGGGCAGTGTGTGTGGGGGGCAGTGTGTGTGTGGGGGGCAGTGTGTGTGTGGGGGGCAGTGTGTGAGGGGGCAGTGTGTGTGTGTGGGGGAGGCAGTGTGTGAGGGGGCAGTGTGTGTGTGGGGGGCAGTGTGTGAGGGGGCAGTGTGTGTGTGTGTGGGGAGGCAGTGTGTGTGGGGGGCAGTGTGTGGGGGGGCAGTGTGTGTGTCGGGGGACAGCGTGTGTGGGGGGGCAGTGTGTGTGTGTGGGGTGGCAGTGCGTGTGTGGGGTGGCAGTGTGTGTGGGGGGGCAGTGTGTGTGTGTGGGGGGGCAGTGTGTGTGTGGGGGGCAGTGTGTGTGTGGGGGGCAGTGTATGTGGGGGGCAGTGCGTGTGTGGGGGCAGTGTGTGTGTGGGGGGCAGTGTGTGTGTGGGGGTAGTGTGTGTGTGGGGGTAGTGTGTGTGTGGGGGCAGTGTGTGGTGGGGGCAGTGTGTGTGTGTCGGGCAGTGTGTGTGTGGGGGGGGCAGTGTGTGTGGGGGGCAGTGTGTGTGTGGGGGCAGTGTGTGTGTGGGGGGCAGTGTGTGTGTGGGGGTAGTGTGTGTGTGGGGGGCAGTGTGTGTGTGGGGGGCAGTGTGTGTGTGGGGGGCAGTGTGTGTGGGGGGCAGTGCGTGTGTGGGGGCAGTGTGTGTGTGGGGGGCAGTGTGTGTGTGGGGGGCAGTGTATGTGGGGGCAGTGCGTGTGTGGGGGCAGTGTGTGTGTGGGGGGCAGTGTGTGTGTGGGGGGCAGTGCGTGTGTGGGGGCAGTGTGTGTGTGGGGGCAGTGTGTGTGTGGGAGCAGTGTGTGTGTGGGGGTAGTGTGTGTGTGGGGGCAGTGTGTGTGTGGGGGTAGTGTGTGTGTGGGGGTAGTGTGTGTGTGGGGGCAGTGTGTGTGTGGGGGCAGTGTGTGTGTGTCGGGCAGTGTGTGTGTGGGGGGGCAGTGTGTGTGTGGGGGCAGTGTGTGTGTGGGGGCAGTGTGTGTGTGGGGGCAGTGTGTGTGGGGGTAGTGTGTGTGTGGGGGGCAGTGTGTGTGTGGGGGGCAGTGTGTGTGTGGGGGGCAGTGTGTGTGGGGGGCAGTGCGTGTGTGGGGGCAGTGTGTGTGTGGGGGGCAGTGTGTGTGTGGGGGGCAGTGTGTGTGTGGGGGCAGTGTGTGTGTGGGGGGCAGTGTGTGTGTGGGGGTAGTGTGTGTGGGGGGCAGTGCGTGTGTGGGGGCAGTGTGTGTGTGGGGGGCAGTGTGTGTGTGGGGGGCAGTGTGTGTGTGGGGGCAGTGTGTGTGTGGGGGGCAGTGTGTGTGTGGGGGTAGTGTGTGTGTGTGGGGGGCAGAGTGTGGGGGGGAGCAGTGTGTGTGGGGGGGCAGTGTGTGTGGTGGGGGCAGTGTGAGGGGGGGCGCTGTGTGATGGAGGCAGAGTGTGAGGGGGGGCATGGTGTGAGGGGGCACGGTGTGGGGTTGCACGGTGTGAGGGGGGGCTCAGTGTGAGGGAGGCATGGTGTGGGCACAGTGTGCGGGGGCACAGTTTGAGGGGGTCACGGTGTGAGGGGGGCACGGTGTGGGGGGGTACGGTGTGTGGGGACACGGTGTGAGGGGGGCACAGTGTGAGGGGGCACGGTGTGTGGGGGTACGGTGTGAGGGGGGCACAGTGTGAGGGGGCACGGTGTGTGGGGGCACAGTGTGTGTGGGGGCAGTGTGTGTGTGGGGGGGCAGTGTGTGTGTAGGGGCAGTGTGAGGGGGGGCAGTGTGTGTGTGGGGGGGTAGTTTGGGGGGGCAGTGTGTGTGTGAGGGGGCAGGGTGCGTGTGGGGGTGCAGTCTGTGTGTGGGTGGCAGATTGTTAGGGGGCAGTGTGTGTTTGGGGGGCAGAATGTAGGGGGGGCAGTGTGTGTATGGGGGGGCAGTGTGTGTGGGGGGGAGCAGCGTGTGTGGGTGGGCAGTGTGTGTGGGGGGGGAAGAGTGAGTGTGGGGGGCAGAGTGTGTGTGGGGGGGGCAGAGTGTGTGTGGGGGGCTGAGTGTGGGGGGGCAGTGTGTATGAGAGGGCAGTATGTGTGGGGGGGCAGAGTGTGTGTGGGGGGCAGAGTGTGGGGGGGAGCAGCGTGTGTGGGGGGGCAGTGTGAGGGGGGCGCAGTGTGATGGAGGCAGGGTGTGAGGGGGGGCATGGTGTGAGGGGGCACGGTGTGGGGGGGCACGGTGTGAGGGGGGGCTCAGTGTGAGGGAGGCATGGTGTGGGCACAGTGTGCAGGGGCACAATTTGAGGGGGTCACGGTGTGTGTGGGGACACGGTGTGTGTGGGGACACGGTGTGTGTGGGGACACGGTGTGAGGGGGCACGGTGTGTGAGGGGGCATGGTGTGAGGGGACACGGTGTGTGAGGGGACACGGTGTGAGGGGGCACGGTGTGTGTGGGGACACGGTGTGTGAGGGGGCACGGTGTGAGGGGACACGGTGTGAGAGGGCACGGTGTGTGTGGGGGGCACGATGTGTGTGGGGGCACGGTGTGAGGGGGCACGGTGTGTGGGGGCACGGTGTGAGGGGGCACGGTGTGTGTGGGGGCACGGTGTGAGGGGGCACGGTGTGTGTGGGGACACGGTGTGTGAGGGGGCACGGTGTGAGGGGACACGGTGTGAGGGGGCACGGTGTGTGTGGGGGCACGGTGTGTGTGGGGGCACGGTGTGAGGGGGCACGGTGTGAGGGGGCACGGTGTGTGTGGGGGCACGGTGTGTGGGGGGCACGGTGTGTGGGGGGCCACGGTGTGAGGGGACACGGTGTGTGAGGGCACGGTGTGAGGGGGCACGGTGTGTGAGGGCACGGTGTGAGGGGGCACGGTGTGTGTGGGGACACGGTGTGTGTGGGGGGCACGGTGTGAGGGGACACGGTGTGTGGGGGGCCACGGTGTGAGGGGACACGGTGTGTGAGGGCACGGTGTGAGGGGGCACGGTGTGTGAGGGCACGGTGTGAGGGGGCACGGTGTGTGTGGGGACACGGTGTGTGTGGGGACACGGTGTGTGTGGGGGCACGGTGTGAGGGGGCACGGTGTGTGAGGGCACGGTGTGAGGGGGCACGGTGTGTGAGGGCACGGTGTGAGGGGGCACGGTGTGTGAGGGGGCACGGTGTGTGTGGGGGGCACGGTGTGTGTGGGGACACGGTGTGAGGGGGCACGGTGTGTGAGGGCACGGTGTGAGGGGGCACGGTGTGTGTGGGGACACGGTGTGTGTGGGGGGCACGGTGTGTGTGGGGCCACGGTGTGTGTGGGGACACGGTGTGGTGTGGGGACACGGTGTGTGTGGGGGGCACGGTGTGTGTGGGGCCACGGTGAGTGTGGGGACACGGTGTGTGTGGGGACACGGTGTGTGAGGGGACACGGTGTGAGGGGACACGGTGTGTGTGGGGACACGGTGTGAGGGGACACGGTGTGAGGGGGCACGGTGTGAGGGGCACGGTGTGTGTGGGGACACGGTGTGAGGGGACACGGTGTGTGTGGGGGCACGGTGTGTGAGGGGGGACACGGTGTGAGGGGGGCACGGTGTGTGAGGGGCCCCGGTGTGAGGGGACACGGTGTGTGTGGGGGCATGGTGTGTGGGGACACGGTGTGTGAGGGCACGGTGTGTGAGGGGGCACGGTGTGTGTGGGGGCACGGTGTGTGAGGGGGCACGGTGTGTGAGGGGGCACGGTGTGTGAGGGGCCCCGGTGTGAGGGGACACGGTGTGTGAGGGGGCACGGTGTGTGAGGGGGCACGGTGTGTGAGGGGCCCCGGTGTGAGGGGGGCACGGTGTGTGAGGGGCCCCGGTGTGAGGGGACACGGTGTGAGGGGGCACGGTGTGTGTGGGGGCACGGTGTGTGAGGGGCCCCGGTGTGAGGGGGCACGGTGTGTGAGGGGACACGGTGTGTGGGGACACGGTGTGTGGGGGCACGGTGTGTGAGGGGACACGGTGTGTGGGGACACGGTGTGTGGGGGCACGGTGTGTGAGGGGGGCACGGTGTGTGTGGGGACACGGTGTGAGGGGACACGGTGTGTGGGGACACGGTGTGTGGGGGCACGGTGTGTGTGGGGACACGGTGTGTGGGGGCACGGTGTGTGAGGGGGCACGGTGTGTGAGGGGCCCCGGTGTGAGGGGACACGGTGTGTGTGGGGACACGGTGTGAGGGGGCACGGTGTGTGGGGGCACGGTGTGTGGGGACACGGTGTGTGGGGGCACGGTGTGTGAGGGGGCACGGTGTGTGAGGGGCCCCGGTGTGAGGGGGCACGGTGTGTGTGGGGACACGGTGTGTGGGGGCACGGTGTGTGAGGGGGCACGGTGTGTGAGGGGCCCCGGTGTGAGGGGACACGGTGTGTGTGGGGACACGGTGTGAGGGGGCACGGTGTGTGGGGGCACGGTGTGTGGGGAGCACGGTGTGAGGGGGCACGGTGTGTGGGGGCACGGTGTGAGGGGTCATGGTGTGAGGGGGCACAATGTGTGGGGGCACGGTGTGAGGGGGCACGGTGTGAGGGGGGCACGGTGTGAGGGGGCACGGTGTGAGGGGGCACGGTGTGAGGGGGCACGGTGTGTGGGTGCACGATGTGAGGGAGCACGGTGTGTGGGGGCACGGTGTGAGGGGTCATGGTGTGAGGGGGCACAATGTGTGGGGGCACGGTGTGAGGGGGCACGGTGTGAGGGGGCACGGTGTGTGGGGGCACGGTGTGTGAGGGGACACGGTGTGTGTGGGGGCACGGTGTGTGGGGGCACGGTGTGAGGGGGCACGGTGTGTGGGGGGGCACGCTGTGTGGGGAGCACGGTGTGTGGGGGGACACGGTGTGTGAGGGGACACGGTGTGTGGGGGGACATGGTGTGTGTGGGGACACGGTGTGTGTGGGGGCACGGTGTGTGTGGGGGCACGGTGTGTGGGGGCACGGTGTGAGGGGGCACGGTGTGTGGGGGGGCACGCTGTGTGGGGGGACATGGTGTGTGTGGGGACACGGTGTGTGAGGGGGCACGGTGTGTGTGGGGGCACGGTGTGTGGGGGCACGGTGTGAGGGGGCACGGTGTGTGGGGGGGCACGCTGTGTGGGGGGACATGGTGTGTGTGGGGGCACGGTGTGTGTGGGGGCACGGTGTGTGGGGGCACGGTGTGAGGGGGCACGGTGTGTGGGGGGGCACGCTGTGTGGGGGGACATGGTGTGTGTGGGGGCACGGTGTGTGAGGGGGCACGGTGTGTGTGGGGACACGGTGTGTGAGGGCACGGTGTGTGTGGGGACACGGTGTGTGGGGACACGGTGTGTGTGGGGGCACGGTGTGTGAGGGCACGGTGTGTGTGGGGACACGGTGTGAGGGGACACGGTGTGTGTGGGGGCACGGTGTGAGGGGGCATGGTGTGTGGGGGCACGGTGTGAGGGGGCACAGTGTGTGTGGGGGCACGGTGTGAGGGGGCATGGTGTGTGTGGGGACACGGTGTGAGGGCGCACGGTGTGTGTGGGGGCACGGTGTGTGTGGGGGCACGGTGTGTGAGGGGGCACGATGTGTGTGGGGGCACGGTGTGAGGGGGCACGGTGTGTGGGGGGGCACGGTGTGAGGGGGCACGGTGTGAGGGGGCACGGTGTGTAGGGGGCACAGTGTGTGGGGGCACGGTGTGAGGGGGCACGGTGTGTGGGGGGCACGGTGTGAGGGGGCACGGTGTGTGTGGGGGCAGGGTGTGAGGGGGCACGGTGTGTGTGGGCACGGTGTGAGGGGGTACGGTGTGTGCGGGGCACGGTGTGTGGGGGGCACGGTGTGTGGGGGGCACGGTGTGTGGGGGCACGGTTTGTGGGGGGGCACGGTGTGTGAGGGCACGGTGTGTGAGGGCACGGTGTGTGGGGGCACAGTGTGTGGGGGGCACGGTGTGTGGGGGCACGGTGTGAGGGGGGCACGGTGTGAGGGGGGCACGGTGTGAGGGGGGCACGGTGTGAGGGGGCACGGTGTGTGGGGGGGCACGGTGTGAGGGGGCACGGTGTGAGGGGGCACGGTGTGTAGGGGGCACAGTGTGTGGGGGCACGGTGTGAGGGGGCACGGTGTGTGGGGGGCACGGTGTGAGGGGGCACGGTGTGTGTGGGGGCAGGGTGTGAGGGGGCACTGTGTGTGTGGGCACGGTGTGAGGGGGTACGGTGTGTGGGGGGCACGGTGTGTGGGGGGCACGGTGTGTGGGGGCACGGTGTGTGGGGGGCACGGTGTGTGGGGGCACGGTGTGTGGGGGGGCACGGTGTGTGAGGGCACGGTGTGTGAGGGCACGGTGTGTGGGGGCACAGTGTGTGGGGGGCACGGTGTGAGGGGGGCACGGTGTGAGGGGGGCACGGTGTGTGGGGGGCACGGTGTGTGGGGGCACAGTGTGTGGGGGGCACGGTGTATGGGGGCACAGTGTGTGGGGGCATGGTGTGTGGGGGCACGGTGTGAGGGGGCACGGTGTGAGAGGGTACGGTGTGTGGGGGCACGGTGTGTGGGGGCACGGTGTGAGGGGGCACGGTGTGTGGGGGCACGGTGTGTGGGGGCACGGTGTGAGGGGGCACGGTGTGTGGGGGCACGGTGTGTGGGGGCACGGTGTGAGGGGGCACGGTGTGTGTGGGGGCACGGTGTGTGGGGGGGTGCACGGTGTGAGGGGGGCACGGTGTGAGAGGGCACAGTGTGTGGGGGCACGGTGTGAGGGGGCACAGTGTGAGGGGGGCACAGTGTGTGGGGGGCATGGTGTGAGGGGGGCACAGTGTGTGTGGGCACGGTGTGAGGGGGTCACGGTGTGAGGGGGCACAGTGTGGGGGGGCACAGTGTGAGGGGGCACAGTGTGTGTGGGCACGGTATGAGCGGGTCACGGTGTGAGGGGGCACAGTGTGGGGGGGCACAGTGTGAGGGGGGCACAGTGTGTGGGGGGCACGGTGTGAGGGGGGCACGGTGTGAGGGGGCACGGTGTGTGTGGGGGGCACTGTGTGTGGGGGCACGGTGTGAGGGGGGCACGGTGTGTGGGGGCACGGTGCGAGGGGGGCACGGTGCGAGGGGGCACGGTGTGTGGGGGGGCACGGTGTGTGGGGGCACAGTGTGTGTGGGGAGCAGGTGTGTGGGGGCACGGTGTGTGGGGGCACAGTGTGTGTGGGGCACAGTGTGTGGGGGCACGGTGTGTGTGGGGGCACGGTGTGTGGGGGCACGGTGTGTGGGGAGCAGGTGTGTGGGGGCACGGTGTGAGGGGGGCACGGTGTGTGGGGGCACAGTGTGTGGGGGCACGGTATGAGGGGGCACGGTGTGTGGGGCACGGTGTGTGGGGGCACGGTGTGAGGGGGCACGGTGTGTGGGGGCACGGTGTGAGGGGGCACGGTGTGTGTGGGGGCACGGTGTGTGTGGGGGCACGGTGTGAGGGGGCACGGTGTGTGGGGGGGCACGGTGTGAGGGGGCACGGTATGTGGGGGGCACAGTGTGTGGGGGCACGGTGTGTGGGGGGCACGGTGTGAGGGGGCATGGTGTGTGGGGGGCACGGTGTGAGGGGACACGGTGTGAGGGGGCACGGTGTGTGGGGGGGCACGGTGTGAGGGGGCACGGTGTGTGGGGGGCACAGTGTGTGGGGGCACGGTGTGTGGGGGGCACGGTGTGAGGGGGCACGGTGTGTGGGGGGCACGGTGTGAGGGGGCACGGTGTGTGTGGGGGCACGGTGTGAGGGGGCACGGTGTGTGGGGGGGCACGGTGTGAGGGGGCACGGTGTGTGGGGGCACGGTGTGTGGGGGGCACGGTGTGAGGGGGGCACAGTGTGTGAGAGCACGGTGTGTGAGGGCACGGTGTGTGTGGGGGCACAGTGTGTGGGGGCATGGTGTGTGGGGGCACGGTGTGAGGGGGCACGGTGTGAGGGGGCACGGTGTGTGGGGGCACGGTGTGTGGGGGCACGGTGTGAGGGGGCACGGTGTGTGGGAGCACGGAGTGTGGGGGCACGGTGTGAGGGGGCACGGTGTGAGGGGGCAAGGTGTGTGGGGGCACGGTGTGAGGGGGGCACAGTGTGTGGGCATGGTGTGAGGGAGTCACGGTGTGAGGGGGCACAGTGTGGGGGGGCACAGTGTGAGGGGGCACAATGTGTGTGGGCACGGTATGAGGGGGTCACGGTGTGAGCGGGCACAGTGTGGGGGGGCACAGTGTGAGGGGGGCACAGTGTGAGGGGGGCACAGTGTGTGGGGGGCACAGTGTGTGGGGGGCACGGTGTGAGGGGGGCACGGTGTGAGGGGGCACCGTGTGTGGGGGCACAGTGTGTGGGGGGCACAGTGTGTGGGGGGCACTGTGTGTGGGGGCACGGTGTGTGGGGGAACAGTGTGTGGGGGCACAGTGTGTGTGGGGCACAGTGTGTGGGCGCACGGTGTGTGTGGGGGCACGGTGTGTGGGGGCACGGTGTGTGTGGGGGCACGGTGTGAGGGGGCACGGTGTGTGAGGGGGCACGGTGTGTGGGGGCACGGTGTGTGGGGGGGCACGGTATGAGGGGGCACGGTGTGTGTGGGGGCACGGTGTGTGTGGGGGCACAGTGTGAGGGGGCACGGTGTGTGAGGGGGCACGGTGTGTGGGGGCACGGTGTGTGTGGGGGCACGGTGTGAGGGGGCACGGTGTGTGGGGGCACGGTGTGAGGGGGCACGGTGTGTGGGGGGGCACGGTGTGAGGGGGCACGGTGTGTGGGGGTCACAGTGTGTGGGGGCACGGTGTGTGGGGGGCACGGTGTGAGGGGGCACGGTGTGTGGGGGGCACGGTGTGAGGGGGCACGGTGTGTGGGGGCACGGTGTGAGGGGTCACGGTGTGAGGGGGTACGGTGTGTGTGGGGGCACGGTGTGAGGGGGCACGGTGTGTGTGGGGGCACGGTGTGAGGGGGCACGGTGTGTGGGTGCACAATGTGAGGGAGCACGGTGTGTGGGGGCACGGTGTGTGGGGGCACGGTGTGAGGGGTCATGGTGTGAGGGGGCACGGTGTGTGGGGGCACGGTGTGTGGGGGCACGGTGTGAGGGGGCACGGTGTGAGGGGGCACAGTGTGTGAGGGGACACGGTGTGTGTGGGGGCACGGTGTGTGGGGGCACGGTGTGAGGGGGCACGGTGTGTGGGGGGGCACGCTGTGTGGGGGGACACGGTGTGTGTGGGGGGGCACGCTGTGTGGGGGGACACGGTGTGTGTGGGGGCACGGTGTGTGAGGGGGCACGGTGTGTGTGGGGACACGGTGTGTGTGGGGGCACGGTGTGTGTGGGGGCACGGTGTGTGAGGGCACGGTGTGTGTGGGGACACGGTGTGAGGGGACACGGTGTGTGTGGGGGCACGGTGTGAGGGGGCATGGTGTGTGGGGGCACGGTGTGAGGGGGCACAGTGTGTGTGGGGGCACGGTGTGAGGGGGCATGGTGTGTGTGGGGACACGGTGTGAGGGGGCACGGTGTGTGTGGGGGCACGGTGTGAGGGGGCACGGTGTGTGAGGGCACGGTGTGAGGGGGCACGGTGTCTGAGGGCACGGTGTAAGGGGGGGACGGTGTGTGAGGGGGCACGGTGTGAGGGGGCACGGTGTGTGAGGGGGCACGGTGTGAGGGGGCACGGTGTGTGTGGGGGCACGGTGTGAGGGGGCACGGTGTGTGAGGGGGCACAGTGTGAGGGGGCACGGTGTGTGTGGGGGCACGGTGTGTGGGGACACGGTGTGTGTGGGGGCACGGTGTGTGTGGGGCACGGTGTGAGAGGGCACGGTGTGTGGGGGCACGGTGTGAGGGGGGCACGGTGTGTGGGGGCACGGTGTGAGGGGGGCATAGTGTGTGGGGGCACGGTGAGGGGGCACGGTGTGTGGGGGCACGGTGTCTGGGGGCACGGTGTCTGGGGGCACGGTGTGAGGGGGCACAGTGTGAGGGGGCATGGTGTGAGGGGGCACGATGTGTGAGGGGGCACGGTGTGTGTGGGGGCACGGTGTGAGGGGGGGCATGGTGTGAGGGGGGCACAGTGTGAGGGGGCACGGTGTGTGAGGGGACACGGTGTGTGTAGGGGCACGGTGTGTGGGGGCACGGTGTGTGTGGGGGCACGGTGTGAGGGGGGGCATGGTGTGAGGGGGGCACAGTGTGAGGGAGCATGGTGTGAGGGGGCACGGTGTGTGGGGGCACGGTGTGAGGGGGGCACAGTGTGAGGGGGCACGGTGTGAGGGGGCACGGTGTGTGGGGGGGCATGGTGTGAGGGGGGCACAGTGTGAGGGGGCATGGTGTGAGGGGGCACGGTGTGTGGGGGCACGGTGTGAGGGGGGCACGGTGTGAGGGGGCACGGTGTGAGGGGGCACGGTGTGTGGGGGGGCATGGTGTGGGGAGGGCACAGTGGGGGGAACACGGTTTGAGGGGGGTAAGGAGTGAGGGGCGGCACAGTGTGAGGGGGGCACAGTGTGAGGGGGGCACAGTGTGATGGGGTCACGGTGTGGGAGGGGCACGGTGTGAGGGGAGCACGTTGTGGGGGGGCACGGTGTAAGGGGGGCACAGTGTGTGGGGGCACGGTGTGAGGGGGCACGGTGTGTGGGTGCACAGTGTGTGGGGGCACGGTGTGAGGGGGGGCACGGTGTGAGGGGGGCACGTTGTGGGGGGGCACGGTGTAAGGGGGGCACAGTGTGCGGGGGCACGGTGTGAGGGGGCACGGTGTGTGGGGGCACAGTGTGTGGGGGCACGGTGTGAGGGGGCACGGTGTGAGGGGGCACGGTGTGTGAGGGGGGGACAGTGTGTGGGGGCACGGTGTGAGGGGGACATGGTGTGAGGGGGGCACAGTGTGAGGGGGGCACGGTGTGTGGGGGCACGGTGTGAGGGGAGCACGGTGTGTGGGGGCACTGTGTGTGGGGGGCACGGTGTGCGGGGGCACGGTGTGAGGGGAGCACGGTGTGTGGGGGCACGGTGTATGGGGGCACGGTGTGAGGGGGGCACGGTGTGAGGGGGGCACAGTGTGAGGGGGGCACAGTGTGTGAGGGGCACGATGTGTGGGGGCACGGTGTGAGGGGGGCACGGTGTGTGGGGGGCACGGTGTGTGGGGGCACGGTGTGAGGGGGGCACGGTGTGTGGGGGCACAGTGTGTGGGGGCACGGTGTGAGGGGGGCACGGTGTGTGGGGGCACGGTGTGTGGGGGCACGGTGTGTGAGGGGGGCACAGTGTGTGGGGGCACGGTGTGAGGGGGCACGGTGTGTGGGGGGGCACGGTGTGTGGGGGGGGCACAGTGTGAGGGGGCACGGTGTGAGGGGGCATGGTGTGAGGGGGCACGGTGTGTGAGGGGGGCACAGTGTGTGGGGGCACGGTGTGAGGGGGGCATGGTGTGAGGGGGGCACAGTGTGAGGGGGGCACTGTGTGTGGGGGGCACGGTGTGTGGGGGCACAGTGTGAGGGGGGCACGGTGTGTGGGGGCACGGTGTGTTGGGGCACGGTGTGTGAGGGCACGGTGTATGGGGGCACAGTGTGAGGGGGGCACGGTGTGAGGGGGGCACGGTGTGAGGGGGGCACGGTGTGTGGGGGGCACGGTGTGTGGGGGCACGGTGTGAAGGGGCACAGTGTGAGGGGGGCACGGTGTGTGGGGGCACGGTGTGAGGGGGGCACGGTGTGTGGGGGGCACGGTGTGTGGGGGCACGGTGTGAGGGGGGCACGGTGTGTGGGGGGCACGGTGTGTGGGGGCACGGTGTGAGGGGGGCACGGTGTGAGGGGAGCACGGTGTGAGGGGGGCACGGTGTGAGGGAGGCTCGGTGTGTGGGGGGCACGGTGTGAGGGGAGCACGGTGTGAGGGGGGCACGGTGTGAGGGGGGCACGGTGTGAGGGGGGCACGGTGTGAGGGGGGCATGGTGTGAGGGGAGCACGGTGTGTGGGGGCACGGTGTGAGGGGGGCACGGTGTGTGGGGGGCACGGTGTGTGGGTGCACGGTGTGTGGGGGCACGGTGTGTGGGGGGCACGGTGTGTGGGGGGCACGGTGTGTGGGTGCACGGTGTGTGGGGGGCACGGTGTGTGGGGGCATGGTGTGAGGGGGCACGGTGTGTGGGGGCACGGTGTGAGGGGGCACGGTGTGTGGGGGCACGGTGTGTGTGGACACGGTGTGTTGGGGCACGGTGTGTGTGGGCACGGTGTGTGAGGGGGCACGGTGTGAGGGGGCACGGTGTGAGGGGGCACGGTGTGTGGGGGCACGGTGTGAGGGGGCACGGTGTGTGTGGGGGCACGGTGTGTGTGGGGGCGCGGTGTGTGGGGGCACGGTGTGAGGGGGCACGGTGTGTGTGGACACGGTGTGTGAGGGGGCACGGTGTGAGGGGGCACGGTGTGAGGGGGCACGGTGTGTGTGGGGGCACGTTGTGTGGGGGCACGGTGTGAGGGGGCACGGTGTGTGGGGGGCACGGTGTGAGGGGGCACGGTGTGTGTGGGGGCACGGTGTGAGGGGGCACGGTGTGTGGGTGCACGGTGTGTGGGGGCACGGTGTGAGGTGGCACAGTGTGTGGGGGCACGGTGTGAGGGGGCACGGTGTGTGTGGGGGGCACGGTGTGTGTGGGGGCACGGTGTGTGTGGGGGCACGGTGTGAGGGGGCACGGTGTGTGTGGGGGGCACGGTGTGTGAGGGGGCACGGTGTGTGTGGGGGCACGGTGTGAGGGGGCACGGTGTGTGTGGGGGGCACGGCGTGAGGGGGGCACAGTGTGAGGGGGCACGTTGTGAGGGGGCACGGTGTGTGGGGGTCACAGTGTGTGGGGGCACGGTGTGTGGGGGGCACGGTGTGAGGGGGCACGGTGTGTGGGGGGCACGGTGTGAGGGGGCACGGTGTGTGGGGGCACGGTGTGAGGGGTCACGGTGTGAGGGGGTACGGTGTGTGTGGGGGCACGGTGTGAGGGGGCACGGTGTGTGTGGGGGCACGGTGTGAGGGGGCACGGTGTGTGGGTGCACGATGTGAGGGAGCACGGTGTGTGGGGGCACGGTGTGTGGGGGCACGGTGTGAGGGGTCATGGTGTGAGGGGGCACGGTGTGTGGGGGCACGGTGTGTGGGGGCACGGTGTGAGGGGGCACGGTGTGAGGGGGCACGGTGTGTGAGGGGACACGGTGTGTGTGGGGGCACGGAGTGTGGGGGCACGGTGTGAGGGGGCACGGTGTGTGGGGGGGCACGCTGTGTGGGGGGACACGGTGTGTGTGGGGGCACGGTGTGTGAGGGGGCACGGTGTGTGAGGGGGCACGGTGTGTGAGGGGGCACGGTGTGTGTGGGGACACGGTGTGTGTGGGGGCACGGTGTGTGTGGGGGCACGGTGTGTGAGGGGGCACGGTGTGTGAGGGCACGGTGTGTGTGGGGACACGGTGTGAGGGGACACGGTGTGTGAGGGGACACGGTGTGTGTGGGGGCACGGTGTGTGAGGGCACGGTGTGTGTGGGGACACGGTGTGAGGGGACACGGTGTGTGTGGGGGCACGGTGTGAGGGGGCATGGTGTGTGGGGGCACGGTGTGAGGGGGCACAGTGTGTGTGGGGGCACGGTGTGAGGGGGCATGGTGTGTGTGGGGACACGGTGTGAGGGGGCACGGTGTGTGTGGGGGCACGGTGTGAGGGGGCACGGTGTGTGAGGGCACGGTGTGAGGGGGCACGGTGTCTGAGGGCACGGTGTAAGGGGGGGACGGTGTGTGAGGGGGCACGGTGTGAGGGGGCACGGTGTGTGAGGGGGCACGGTGTGAGGGGGCACGGTGTGTGTGGGGGCACGGTGTGAGGGGGCACGGTGTGTGAGGGGGCACAGTGTGAGGGGGCACGGTGTGTGTGGGGGCACGGTGTGTGGGGACACGGTGTGTGTGGGGGCACGGTGTGAGGGGGCACGGTGTGTGAGGGGGCACAGTGTGAGGGGGCACGGTGTGTGTGGGGGCACGGTGTGTGGGGACACGGTGTGTGTGGGGGCACGGTGTGTGTGGGGCACGGTGTGAGAGGGCACGGTGTGTGGGGGCACGGTGTGAGGGGGGCACGGTGTGTGGGGGCACGGTGTGAGGGGGGCATAGTGTGTGGGGGCACGGTGAGGGGGCATGGTGTGTGGGGGCACGGTGTGAGGGGGCACGGTGTCTGGGGGCACGGTGTGTGGGGGCACGGTGTGAGGGGGCACAGTGTGAGGGGGCATGGTGTGAGGGGGCACGATGTGTGAGGGGGCACGGTGTGTGTGGGGGCACGGTGTGAGGGGGGGCATGGTGTGAGGGGGGCACAGTGTGAGGGGGCACGGTGTGTGAGGGGACACGGTGTGTGTAGGGGCACGGTGTGTGGGGGCACGGTGTGAGGGGGGCACAGTGTGAGGGGGCACGGTGTGAGGGGGCACGGTGTGTGGGGGGGCATGGTGTGAGGGGGGCACAGTGTGAGGAGGCATGGTGTGAGGGGGCACGGTGTGTGGGGGCACGGTGTGAGGGGGGCACGGTGTGAGGGGGCACGGTGTGAGGGGGCACGGTGTGTGGGGGGGCATGGTGTGGGGAGGGCACAGTGGGGGGAACACGGTTTGAGGGGGGTAAGGAGTGAGGGGCGGCACAGTGTGAGGGGGGCACAGTGTGAGGGGGGCACAGTGTGATGGGGTCACGGTGTGGGAGGGGCACGGTGTGAGGGGAGCACGTTGTGGGGGGGCACGGTGTAAGGGGGGCACAGTGTGTGGGGGCACGGTGTGAGGGGGCACGGTGTGTGGGTGCACAGTGTGTGGGGGCACGGTGTGAGGGGGGGCACGGTGTGAGGGGGGCACGTTGTGGGGGGGCACGGTGTAAGGGGGGCACAGTGTGTGGGGGCACGGTGTGAGGGGGCACGGTGTGTGGGGGCACAGTGTGTGGGGGCACGGTGTGAGGAGGCACGGTGTGAGGGGGCACGGTGTGTGAGGGGGTCACAGTGTGTGGGGGCACGGTGTGAGGGGGACACGGTGTGAGGGGGGCACAGTGTGAGGGGGGCACGGTGTGTGGGGGCACGGTGTGAGGGGAGCACGGTGTGTGGGGGCACTGTGTGTGGGGGGCACGGTGTGCGGGGGCACGGTGTGAGGGGAGCACGGTGTGTGGGGGCACGGTGTATGGGGGCACGGTGTGAGGGGGGCACGGTGTGAGGGGGGCACAGTGTGAGGGGGGCACAGTGTGTGAGGGGCACGATGTGTGGGGGCACGGTGTGAGGGGGGCACGGTGTGTGGGGGGCACGGTGTGTGGGGTCACGGTGTGAGGGGGGCACGGTGTGTGGGGGCACAGTGTGTGGGGGCACGGTGTGAGGGGGGCACGGTGTGTGGGGGCACGGTGTGTGGGGGCACGGTGTGTGAGGGGGGCACAGTGTGTGGGGGCACGGTGTGAAGGGGCACGGTGTGTGGGGGGGCACGGTGTGTGGGGGGGGCACAGTGTGAGGGGGCACGGTGTGAGGGGGCACGGTGTGAGGGGGCACGGTGTGTGAGGGGGGCACAGTGTGTGGGGGCACGGTGTGAGGGGGGCATGGTGTGAGGGGGGCACAGTGTGAGGGGGGCACTGTGTGTGGGGGGCACGGTGTGTGGGGGCACAGTGTGAGGGGGGCACGGTGTGTGGGGGCACGGTGTGTTGGGGCACGGTGTGTGAGGGCACGGTGTATGGGGGCACAGTGTGAGGGGGGCACGGTGTGAGGGGGGCACGGTGTGAGGGGGGCACGGTGTGTGGGGGGCACGGTGTGTGGGGGCAGGGTGTGAGGGGGCACAGTGTGAGGGGGGCACGGTGTGTGGGGGCACGGTGTGAGGGGGGCACGGTGTGTGGGGGCACGGTGTGAGGGGGGCACGGTGTGTGGGGGGCACGGTGTGTGGGGGCACGGTGTGAGGGGGGCACGGTGTGAGGGGAGCACGGTGTGAGGGGGGCACGGTGTGAGGGGGGCTCGGTGTGTGGGGGGCACGGTGTGAGGGGAGCACGGTGTGAGGGGGGCACGGTGTGAGGGGGGCACGGTGTGAGGGGGGCACGGTGTGAGGGGGGCACGGTGTGAGGGGAGCACGGTGTGTGGGGGCACGGTGTGAGGGGGGCACGGTGTGTGGGGGGCACGGTGTGTGGGTGCACGGTGTGTGGGGGCACGGTGTGTGGGGGGCACGGTGTGTGGGGGGCACGGTGTGTGGGGGGCACGGTGTGTGGGGGCACGGTGTGTGGGGGCATGGTGTGAGGGGGCACGGTGTGTGGGGGCACGGTGTGAGGGGGCACGGTGTGTGGGGGCACGGTGTGTGTGGACACGGTGTGTTGGGGCACGGTGTGTGTGGGCACGGTGTGTGAGGGGGCACGGTGTGTGTGGGGGCACGGTGTGAGGGGGCACGGTGTGTGAGGGCACGGTGTGAGGGGGCACGGTGTCTGATGGCACGGTGTAAGGGGGGGACGGTGTGTGAGGGGGCACGGTGTGAGGGGGCACGGTGTGTGAGGGGGCACGGTGTGAGGGGGCACGGTGTGTGTGGGGGCACGGTGTGAGGGGGCACGGTGTGTGAGGGGGCACAGTGTGAGGGGGCACGGTGTGTGTGGGGGCACGGTGTATGGGGACACGGTGTGTGTGGGGGCACGGTGTGTGTGGGGCACGGTGTGAGAGGGCACGGTGTGTGGGGGCACGGTGTGAGGGGGGCACGGTGTGTGGGGGCACGGTGTGAGGGGGGCATAGTGTGTGGGGGCACGGTGAGGGGGCATGGTGTGTGGGGGCACGGTGTGAGGGGGCACGGTGTCTGGGGGCACGGTGTGTGGGGGCACGGTGTGAGGGGGCACAGTGTGAGGGGGCATGGTGTGAGGGGGCACGATGTGTGAGGGGGCACGGTGTGTGTGGGGGCACGGTGTGAGGGGGGGCATGGTGTGAGGGGGGCACAGTGTGAGGGGGCACGGTGTGTGAGGGGACACGGTGTGTGTAGGGGCACGGTGTGTGGGGGCACGGTGTGTGTGGGGGCACGGTGTGAGGGGGGGCATGGTGTGAGGGGGGCACAGTGTGAGGGGGCATGGTGTGAGGGGGCACGGTGTGTGGGGGCACGGTGTGAGGGGGGCACAGTGTGAGGGGGCACGGTGTGAGGGGGCACAGTGTGTGGGGGGGCATGGTGTGAGGGGGGCACAGTGTGAGGAGGAATGGTGTGAGGGGGCACGGTGTGTGGGGGCACGGTGTGAGGGGGGCACGGTGTGAGGGGGCACGGTGTGAGGGGGCACGGTGTGTGGGGGGGCATGGTGTGGGGAGGGCACAGTGGGGGGAACACGGTTTGAGGGGGGTAAGGAGTGAGGGGCGGCACAGTGTGAGGGGGGCACAGTGTGAGGGGGGCACAGTGTGATGGGGTCACGGTGTGGGAGGGGCACGGTGTGAGGGGAGCACGTTGTGGGGGGGCACGGTGTAAGGGGGGCACAGTGTGTGGGGGCACGGTGTGAGGGGGCACGGTGTGTGGGTGCACAGTGTGTGGGGGCACGGTGTGAGGGGGGGCACGGTGTGAGGGGGGCACGTTGTGGGGGGGCACGGTGTAAGGGGGGCACAGTGTGTGGGGGCACGGTGTGCGGGGGCACGGTGTGTGGGGGCACAGTGTGTGGGGGCACGGTGTGAGGAGGCACGGTGTGAGGGGGCACGGTGTGTGAGGGGGGCACAGTGTGTGGGGGCACGGTGTGAGGGGGACATGGTGTGAAGGGGGCACAGTGTGAGGGGGGCACGGTGTGTGGGGGCACGGTGTGAGGGGAGCACGCTGTGTGGGGGCACTGTGTGTGGGGGGCACGGTGTGCGGGGGCACGGTGTGAGGGGAGCACGGTGTGTGGGGGCACGGTGTATGGGGGCACGGTGTGAGGGGGGCACGGTGTGAGGGGGGCACAGTGTGAGGGGGGCACAGTGTGTGAGGGGCACGATGTGTGGGGGCACGGTGTGAGGGGGGCACGGTGTGTGGGGGGCACGGTGTGTGGGGGCACGGTGTGAGGGGGGCACGGTGTGTGGGGGCACAGTGTGTGGGGGCACGGTGTGAGGGGGGCACGGTGTGTGGGGGCACGGTGTGTGGGGGCACGATGTGTGAGGGGGGCACAGTGTGTGGGGGCACGGTGTGAGGGGGCACGGTGTTTGGGGGGGCACGGTGTGTGGGGGGGCACAGTGTGAGGGGGCACGGTGTGAGGGGGCACGGTGTGTGAGGGGGGCACAGTGTGTGGGGGCACGGTGTGTTGGGGCACGTTGTGTGAGGGCACGGTGTATGGGGGCACAGTGTGAGGGGGGCACGGTGTGAGGGGGGCACGGTGTGAGGGGGGCACGGTGTGTGGGGGGCACGGTGTGTGGGGGCAGGGTGTGAGGGGGCACAGTGTGAGGGGGGCACGGTGTGTGGGGGCACGGTGTGAGGGGGGCACGGTGTGTGGGGGCACGGTGTGAGGGGGGCACGGTGTGTGGGGGGCACGGTGTGTGGGGGCACGGTGTGAGGGGGGCACGGTGTGAGGGGAGCACGGTGTGAGGGGGGCACGGTGTGAGGGGGGCTCGGTGTGTGGGGGGCACGGTGTGAGGGGAGCACGGTGTGAGGGGGGCACGGTGTGAGGGGGGCACGGTGTGAGGGGGGCACGGTGTGAGGGGGGCACGGTGTGAGGGGAGCACGGTGTGTGGGGGCACGGTGTGAGGGGGGCACGGTGTGTGGGGGGCACGGTGTGTGGGTGCACGGTGTGTGGGGGCACGGTGTGTGGGGGGCACGGTGTGTGGGGGGCACGGTGTGTGGGAGCACGGTGTGTGGGGGGCACGGTGTGTGGGGGCACGGTGTGTGGGGGCATGGTGTGAGGGGGCACGGTGTGTGGGGGCACGGTGTGAGGGGGCACGGTGTGTGGGGGCACGGTGTGTGTGGACACGGTGTGTTGGGGCACGGTGTGTGTGGGCACGGTGTGTGAGGGGGCACGGTGTGTGTGGGGGCACGGTGTGAGGGGGCACGGTGTGTGAGGGCACGGTGTGAGGGGGCACGGTGTCTGATGGCACGGTGTAAGGGGGCACGGTGTGAGGGGGCACGGTGTGTGAGGGGGCACAGTGTGAGGGGGCACGGTGTGTGTGGGGGCACGGTGTATGGGGACACGGTGTGTGTGGGGGCACGGTGTGTGTGGGGCACGGTGTGAGAGGGCACGGTGTGTGGGGGCACGGTGTGAGGGGGGCACGGTGTGTGGGGGCACGGTGTGAGGGGGGCATAGTGTGTGGGGGCACGGTGAGGGGGCATGGTGTGTGGGGGCACGGTGTGAGGGGGCACGGTGTCTGGGGGCACGGTGTGTGGGGGCACGGTGTGAGGGGGCACAGTGTGAGGGGGCATGGTGTGAGGGGGCACGATGTGTGAGGGGGCACGGTGTGTGTGGGGGCACGGTGTGAGGGGGGGCATGGTGTGAGGGGGGCACAGTGTGAGGGGGCACGGTGTGTGAGGGGACACGGTGTGTGTAGGGGCACGGTGTGTGGGGGCACGGTGTGTGTGGGGGCACGGTGTGAGGGGGGGCATGGTGTGAGGGGGGCACAGTGTGAGGGGGCATGGTGTGAGGGGGCACGGTGTGTGGGGGCACGGTGTGAGGGGGGCACAGTGTGAGGGGGCACGGTGTGAGGGGGCACAGTGTGTGGGGGGGCATGGTGTGAGGGGGGCACAGTGTGAGGAGGAATGGTGTGAGGGGGCACGGTGTGTGGGGGCACGGTGTGAGGGGGGCACGGTGTGAGGGGGCACGGTGTGAGGGGGCACGGTGTGTGGGGGGGCATGGTGTGGGGAGGGCACAGTGGGGGGAACACGGTTTGAGGGGGGTAAGGAGTGAGGGGCGGCACAGTGTGAGGGGGGCACAGTGTGAGGGGGGCACAGTGTGATGGGGTCACGGTGTGGGAGGGGCACGGTGTGAGGGGAGCACGTTGTGGGGGGGCACGGTGTAAGGGGGGCACAGTGTGTGGGGGCACGGTGTGAGGGGGCACGGTGTGTGGGTGCACAGTGTGTGGGGGCACGGTGTGAGGGGGGGCACGGTGTGAGGGGGGCACGTTGTGGGGGGGCACGGTGTAAGGGGGGCACAGTGTGTGGGGGCACGGTGTGCGGGGGCACGGTGTGTGGGGGCACAGTGTGTGGGGGCACGGTGTGAGGAGGCACGGTGTGAGGGGGCACGGTGTGTGAGGGGGGCACAGTGTGTGGGGGCACGGTGTGAGGGGGACATGGTGTGAAGGGGGCACAGTGTGAGGGGGGCACGGTGTGTGGGGGCACGGTGTGAGGGGAGCACGCTGTGTGGGGGCACTGTGTGTGGGGGGCACGGTGTGCGGGGGCACGGTGTGAGGGGAGCACGGTGTGTGGGGGCACGGTGTATGGGGGCACGGTGTGAGGGGGGCACGGTGTGAGGGGGGCACAGTGTGAGGGGGGCACAGTGTGTGAGGGGCACGATGTGTGGGGGCACGGTGTGAGGGGGGCACGATGTGTGGGGGGCACGGTGTGTGGGGGCACGGTGTGAGGGGGGCACGGTGTGTGGGGGCACAGTGTGTGGGGGCACGGTGTGAGGGGGGCACGGTGTGTGGGGGCACGGTGTGTGGGGGCACGGTGTGTGAGGGGGGCACAGTGTGTGGGGGCACGGTGTGAGGGGGCACGGTGTTTGGGGGGGCACGGTGTGTGGGGGGGGCACAGTGTGAGGGGGCACGGTGTGAGGGGGCACGGTGTGAGGGGGCACGGTGTGAGGGGGCACGGTGTGAGGGGGCACGGTGTGTGGTGGGGGCACGGTGTGTGGGGGGCACAGTGTGAGGGGGCACGGTGTGAGGGGGCACGGTGTGTGAGGGGGGCACAGTGTGTGGGGGCACGGTGTGAGGGGGGCATGGTGTGAGGGGGGCACAGTGTGAGGGGGGCACTGTGTGTGGGGGGCACGGTGTGTGGGGGGCACGGTGTGTGGGGGCACAGTGTGAGGGGGGCACGGTGTGTGGGGGCACGGTGTGTTGGGGCACGGTGTGTGAGGGCACGGTGTATGGGGGCACAGTGTGAGGGGGGCACGGTATGAGGGGGGCACGGTGTGAGGGGGGCACGGTGTGTGGGGGGCACGGTGTGTGGGGGCACGGTGTGAGGGGGCACAGTGTGAGGGGGGCACGGTGTGTGGGGGCACGGTGTGAGGGGGGCACGGTGTGTGGGGGGCACGGTGTGTGGGGGCACGGTGTGAGGGGGGCACGGTGTGTGGGGGGCACGGTGTGTGGGGGCACGGTGTGAGGGGGGCACGGTGTGAGGGGAGCACGGTGTGAGGGGAGCACGGTGTGTGGGGGCACGGTGTGAGGGGGGCACGGTGTGAGGGGAGCACGGTGTGAGGGGAGCACGGTGTGAGGGGGGCACGGTGTGAGGGGGGCTCGGTGTGAGGGGGGCACGGTGTGAGGGGGGCACGGTGTGAGGGGAGCACGGTGTGTGGGGGCACGGTGTGAGGGGGGCACGGTGTGTGGGGGGCACGGTGTGTGGGTGCACGGTGTGTGGGGGCACGGTGTGTGGGGGGCACGGTGTGTGGGGGGCACGGTGTGTGGGGGCACGGTGTGAGGGGGCACAGTGTGAGGGGGGCACGGTGTGTGGGGGCACGGTATGAGGGGGGCACGGTGTGTGGGGGGCACGGTGTGTGGGGGCACGGTGTGAGGGGGGCACGGTGTGTGGGGGGCACGGTGTGTGGGGGCATGGTGTGAGGGGGGCACGGTGTGAGGGGAGCACGGTGTGAGGGGGGCACGGTGTGAGGGAGGCTCGGTGTGTGGGGGGCACGGTGTGAGGGGAGCACGGTGTGAGGGGGGCACGGTGTGAGGGGGGCACGGTGTGAGGGGGGCACGGTGTGAGGGGGGCATGGTGTGAGGGGAGCACGGTGTGTGGGGGCACGGTGTGAGGGGGGCACGGTGTGTGGGGGGCACGGTGTGTGGGTGCACGGTGTGTGGGGGCACGGTGTGTGGGGGGCACGGTGTGTGGGGGGCACGGTGTGTGGGTGCACGGTGTGTGGGGGGCACGGTGTGTGGGGGCACGGTGTGTGGGGGCATGGTGTGAGGGGGCACGGTGTGTGGGGGCACGGTGTGAGGGGGCACGGTGTGTGGGGGCACGGTGTGTGTGGACACGGTGTGTTGGGGCACGGTGTGTGTGGGCACGGTGTGTGAGGGGCACGGTGTGAGGGGGCACGGTGTGTGGGGGCACGGTGTGAGGGGGCACGGTGTGTGTGGGGGCACGGTGTGTGTGGGGGCACGGTGTGAGGGGGCACGGTGTGTGTGGACACGGTGTGTGAGGGGGCACGGTGTGTGAGGGGCACGGTGTGAGGGGGCACGGTGTGAGGGGGCACGGTGTGAGGGGGCACGGTGTGTGTGGGGGCACGGTGTGTGGGGGCACGGTGTGAGGGGGCACGGTGTGTGTGGGGGCACGGTGTGTGTGGGGGCACGGTGTGAGGGGGCACGGTGTGTGTGGACACGGTGTGTGAGGGGGCACGGTGTGAGGGGGCACGGTGTGAGGGGGCACGGTGTGTGTGGGGGCACGGTGTGTGTGGGGGCACGGTGTGTGGGGGCACGGTGTGAGGGGGCACGGTGTGTGGGGGGCACGGTGTGAGGGGGCACGGTGTGTGTGGGGGCACGGTGTGAGGGGGCACGGTGTGTGGGTGCACGGTGTGTGGGGGCACGGTGTGAGGGGGCACAGTGTGTGGGGGCACGGTGTGAGGGGGCACGGTGTGTGTGGGGGGCACGGTGTGTGTGGGGGCACGGTGTGTGTGGGGGCACGGTGTGAGGGGGCACGGTGTGTGTGGGGGGCACGGTGTGTGAGGGGGCACGGTGTGTGTGGGGGCACGGTGTGAGGGGGCACGGTGTGTGTGGGGGGCACGGCGTGAGGGGGGCACAGTGTGAGGGGGCACGTTGTGAGGGGGCACGGTGTGTGGGGGTCACAGTGTGTGGGGGCACGGTGTGTGGGGGGCACGGTGTGAGGGGGCACGGTGTGTGGGGGGCACGGTGTGAGGGGGCACGGTGTGTGGGGGCACGGTGTGAGGGGTCACGGTGTGAGGGGGTACGGTGTGTGTGGGGGCACGGTGTGAGGGGGCACGGTGTGTGTGGGGGCACGGTGTGAGGGGGCACGGTGTGTGGGTGCACGATGTGAGGGAGCACGGTGTGTGGGGGCACGGTGTGTGGGGGCACGGTGTGAGGGGTCATGGTGTGAGGGGGCACGGTGTGAGGGGGCACGGTGTGTGGGGGGGCACGCTGTGTGGGGGGACACGGTGTGTGTGGGGGCACGGTGTGTGAGGGGGCACGGTGTGTGAGGGGGCACGGTGTGTGAGGGGGCACGGTGTGTGTGGGGACACGGTGTGTGTGGGGGCACGGTGTGTGTGGGGGCACGGTGTGTGAGGGCACGGTGTGTGTGGGGACACGGTGTGAGGGGACACGGTGTGTGTGGGGGCACGGTGTGAGGGGGCATGGTGTGTGGGGGCACGGTGTGAGGGGGCACAGTGTGTGTGGGGGCACGGTGTGAGGGGGCATGGTGTGTGTGGGGACACGGTGTGAGGGGGCACGGTGTGTGTGGGGGCACGGTGTGAGGGGGCACGGTGTGTGAGGGCACGGTGTGAGGGGGCACGGTGTCTGAGGGCACGGTGTAAGGGGGGGACGGTGTGTGAGGGGGCACGGTGTGAGGGGGCACGGTGTGTGAGGGGGCACGGTGTGAGGGGGCACGGTGTGTGTGGGGGCACGGTGTGAGGGGGCACGGTGTGTGAGGGGGCACAGTGTGAGGGGGCACGGTGTGTGTGGGGGCACGGTGTGTGGGGACACGGTGTGTGTGGGGGCACGGTGTGAGGGGGCACGGTGTGTGAGGGGGCACAGTGTGAGGGGGCACGGTGTGTGTGGGGGCACGGTGTGTGGGGACACGGTGTGTGTGGGGGCACGGTGTGTGTGGGGCACGGTGTGAGAGGGCACGGTGTGTGGGGGCACGGTGTGAGGGGGGCACGGTGTGTGGGGGCACGGTGTGAGGGGGGCATAGTGTGTGGGGGCACGGTGAGGGGGCATGGTGTGTGGGGGCACGGTGTGAGGGGGCACGGTGTCTGGGGGCACGGTGTGTGGGGGCACGGTGTGAGGGGGCACAGTGTGAGGGGGCATGGTGTGAGGAGGCACGATGTGTGAGGGGGCACGGTGTGTGTGGGGGCACGGTGTGAGGGGGGGCATGATGTGAGGGGGGCACAGTGTGAGGGGGCACGGTGTGTGAGGGGACACGGTGTGTGTAGGGGCACGGTGTGTGGGGGCACGGTGTGAGGGGGGCACAGTGTGAGGGGGCACGGTGTGAGGGGGCACGGTGTGTGGGGGGGCATGGTGTGAGGGGGGCACAGTGTGAGGAGGCATGGTGTGAGGGGGCACGGTGTGTGGGGGCACAGTGTGAGGGGGGCACGGTGTGAGGGGGCACGGTGTGAGGGGGCACGGTGTGTGGGGGGGCATGGTGTGGGGAGGGCACAGTGGGGGGAACACGGTTTGAGGGGGGTAAGGAGTGAGGGGCGGCACAGTGTGAGGGGGGCACAGTGTGAGGGGGGCACAGTGTGATGGGGTCACGGTGTGGGAGGGGCACGGTGTGAGGGGAGCACGTTGTGGGGGGGCACGGTGTAAGGGGGGCACAGTGTGTGGGGGCACGGTGTGAGGGGGCACGGTGTGTGGGTGCACAGTGTGTGGGGGCACGGTGTGAGGGGGGGCACGGTGTGAGGGGGGCACGTTGTGGGGGGGCACGGTGTAAGGGGGGCACAGTGTGTGGGGGCACGGTGTGAGGGGGCACGGTGTGTGGGGGCACAGTGTGTGGGGGCACGGTGTGAGGAGGCACGGTGTGAGGGGGCACGGTGTGTGAGGGGGGCACAGTGTGTGGGGGCACGGTGTGAGGGGGACATGGTGTGAGGGGGGCACAGTGTGAGGGGGGCACGGTGTGTGGGGGCACGGTGTGAGGGGAGCACGGTGTGTGGGGGCACTGTGTGTGGGGGGCACGGTGTGCGGGGGCACGGTGTGAGGGGAGCACGGTGTGTGGGGGCACGGTGTATGGGGGCACGGTGTGAGGGGGGCACGGTGTGAGGGGGGCACAGTGTGAGGGGGGCACAGTGTGTGAGGGGCACGATGTGTGGGGGCACGGTGTGAGGGGGCACGGTGTGTGGGGGGCACGGTGTGTGGGGGCACGGTGTGAGGGGGGCACGATGTGTGGGGGCACAGTGTGTGGGGGCACGGTGTGAGGGGGGCACGGTGTGTGGGGGCACGGTGTGTGGGGGCACGGTGTGTGAGGGGGGCACAGTGTGTGGGGGCACGGTGTGAGGGGGCACGGTGTGTGGGGGGGCACGGTGTGTGGGGGGGGCACAGTGTGAGGGGGCACGGTGTGAGGGGGCACGGTGTGAGGGGGCACGGTGTGTGAGGGGGGCACAGTGTGTGGGGGCACGGTGTGAGGGGGGCATGGTGTGAGGGGGGCACAGTGTGAGGGGGGCACTGTGTGTGGGGGGCACGGTGTGTGGGGGCACAGTGTGAGGGGGGCACGGTGTGTGGGGGCACGGTGTGTTGGGGCACGGTGTGTGAGGGCACGGTGTATGGGGGCACAGTGTGAGGGGGGCACGGTGTGAGGGGGGCACGGTGTGAGGGGGCACGGTGTGTGGGGGGCACGGTGTGTGGGGGCAGGGTGTGAGGGGGCACAGTGTGAGGGGGGCACGGTGTGTGGGGGCACGGTGTGAGGGGGGCACGGTGTGTGGGGGGCACGGTGTGTGGGGGCACGGTGTGAGGGGGGCACGGTGTGTGGGGGGCACGGTGTGTGGGGGCACGGTGTGAGGGGGGCACGGTGTGAGGGGAGCACGGTGTGAGGGGGGCACAGTGTGAGGGGGGCTCGGTGTGTGGGGGGCACGGTGTGAGGGGAGCACGGTGTGAGGGGGGCACGGTGTGAGGGGGGCACGGTGTGAGGGGGGCACGGTGTGAGGGGGGCACGGTGTGAGGGGAGCACGGTGTGTGGGGGCACGGTGTGAGGGGGGCACGGTGTGTGGGGGGCACGGTGTGTGGGTGCACGGTGTGTGGGGGCACGGTGTGTGGGGGGCACGGTGTGTGGGGGGCACGGTGTGTGGGAGCACGGTGTGTGGGGGGCACGGTGTGAGGGGGCACGGTGTGTGAGGGGGGCACGGTGTGTGGGGGCACGGTGTGAGGGGGGCACGGTGTGTGGGGGGCACGGTGTGTGGGGGCACGGTGTGAGGGGGGCACGGTGTGTGGGGGCACGGTGTGTGGGGGCACGGTGTGAGGGGGGCACGGTGTGAGGGGAGCACGGTGTGAGGGAGAGGGCACAGTGTGAGGGGGGCTCGGTGTGTGGGGGGCACGGTGTGAGGGGAGCACGGTGTGAGGGGGGCACGGTGTGAGGGGGCACGGTGTGAGGGGGGCACGGTGTGAGGGGAGCACGGTGTGTGGGGGCACGGTGTGAGGGGGGCACGGTGTGTGGGGGGCACGGTGTGTGGGTGCACGGTGTGTGGGGGCACGGTGTGTGGGGGGCACGGTGTGTGGGGGGCACGGTGTGTGGGAGCACGGTGTGTGGGGGGCACGGTGTGAGGGGGCACGGTGTGTGAGGGGGGCACAGTGTGTGGGGGCACAGTGTGAGGGGGGCACGGTGTGTGGGGGCACGGTGTGAGGGGGGCACGGTGTGTGGGGGGCACGGTGTGTGGGGGCACGGTGTGAGGGGGCATGGTGTGTGTGGGGACACGGTGTGAGGGGGCACGGTGTGTGTGGGGGCACGGTGTGAGGGGGCACGGTGTGTGAGGGCACGGTGTGAGGGGGCACGGTGTCTGAGGGGGCACGGTGTGTGTGGGGGCACGGTGTGAGGGGGCACGGTGTGTGTGGGGGCACGGTGTGAGGGGGGGACGGTGTGTGAGGGGGCACGGTGTGAGGGGGCACGGTGTGTGAGGGGGCACGGTGTGAGGGGGCACGGTGTGTGTGGGGGCACGGTGTGAGGGGGCACGGTGTGTGAGGGGGCACAGTGTGAGGGGGCACGGTGTGTGTGGGGGCACGGTGTGTGGGGACACGGTGTGTGTGGGGGCACGGTGTGAGGGGGCACGGTGTGTGAGGGGGCACAGTGTGAGGGGGCACGGTGTGTGTGGGGGCACGGTGTGTGGGGACACGGTGTGTGTGGGGGCACGGTGTGTGTGGGGCACGGTGTGAGAGGGCACGGTGTGTGGGGGCACGGTGTGAGGGGGGCACGGTGTGTGGGGGCACGGTGTGAGGGGGGCATAGTGTGTGGGGGCACGGTGAGGGGGCATGGTGTGTGGGGGCACGGTGTGAGGGGGCACGGTGTCTGGGGGCACGGTGTGTGGGGGCACGGTGTGAGGGGGCACAGTGTGAGGGGGC
>NW_027252005.1:955416-1080785 GCF_044704955.1 Pristiophorus japonicus | reverse complement strand
GCATTGTTAAGCAATCAGTTGTTAATAGCAAAGGTTTAACAATCACGCTGCACATTACCAGTTCACCCACCGGGCCCACAACTGCAGAGCTCACTGTGGATGTTAGACCCAACTGGCTGGGGTTTTATTGAGTCTTGTGAACATCACGTGACTGGTTGAACCACTGACAATGCAACAGCTCCAGCAGCCTGTGAGCACCCTCACCGAGGCAAACCTGACAGCTTCAGGAAGTACCTTTCAAGAGACAATTGGGTAACGAGTTGACCAGGAAACATTTGCCGGGCGATGGGGAAAGAGCAGGATGGAGGTAAGGATTGATTGGATGGCTCTGTGTGAGCCAGCACGGATTCGATGGGCCGAACATCCTCCTCCTGCGCGGCCCGGTTCCCCGATTCCCCGATTCACGCCTGTTTGTGATCCACAGCGGAGGATTTGCTCGGGAAGCCCCAGCTGTCGGAGGGTCCCGGAGAGCTGACGTTGGGCGGGGGGGAGACGGACTCTGCCAGCACTCCCATCGTCCTGTCCCTGGAACAGGCGGAGAACATGGAGCGCAAGATGAACAGCCTCCTGGTCAAAATTCAACATCTGAAGGTAGGAGCGTAGTCAGAGCCAGCCCAGAGTCCCAAGTCCCCCCGGCCTCGGACACATTCCCCCCCCCCCTCCTGTCTTGGGGACATTTCCCCCCCCCCCCGACCATCTCACTCTCCACCCCCCCCCCCCCCCGACTCGGGGACACGTTCCCCCCCCCCCTGTCTCGGGGACACATTCCCCCCCCGACCGTCTCCTCCCCTCCCCCCCCGACCGTCTCCTCCCCTCCCCCCCCCCCTCCCCCGACCGTCTCCTCACCTCCCCCCCCCTCCCCCGACCGTCTCCTCACCTCCCCCCCCCCCTCCCCCGACCGTCTCCTCACCTCCCCCCCTTCCCCCCCCCCTCCCCCGACCGTCTCCTCACCTCCCCCCCCCCTCCCCCGACCGTCTCCTCACCTCCCCCCCTCCCCCCCCCCCTCCCCCGACCGTCTCCTCACCTCCCCCCCCCCTCCCCCGACCGTCTCCTCACCTCCCCCCCCCCCTCCCCCGACCGTCTCCTCACCTCCCCCCCTCCCCCCCCCCCTCCCCCGACCGTCTCCTCACCTCCCCCCCCCCCTCCCCCGACCGTCTCCTCACCTCCCCCCCTCCCCCCCCCCTCCCCCGACCGTCTCCTCACCTCCCCCCCCCCTCCCCCGACCGTCTCCTCACCTCCCCCCCTCCCCCCCCCCCCTCCCCCGACCGTCTCCTCACCTCCCCCCCTCCCCCCCCCCCTCCCCCGACCGTCTCCTCACCTCCCCCCCCCCCCCTCCCGTCTCCTCACCTCCCCCCCCCCCCTCCCCCGACCGTCTCCTCACCTCCCCCCCCCCTCCCCCGACCGTCTCCTCACCTCCCCCGACCCCGACCGTCTCCTCACCTCCCCCCCCCCCCCGACCCCGACCGTCTCCTCACCTCCCCCCCCCCGACCCCGACCGTCTCCTCACCTCCCCCCCCCCCCCCCCCCCTCCCCCGACCGTCTCCTCACCTCCCCCCCTCCCCCCCGACCCCGACCGTCTCCTCACCTCCCCCCCCCCCCCCCCTCCCCCGACCGTCTCCTCACCTCCCCCCCCCCCCCCCCCCGACCCCGACCGTCTCCTCACCTCCCCCTCCCAAAGCCTGAATTCCCTGTGGGATTTATTTATGACAATCTTATTTTTGCAGCCTGTAGATTTGGCCTCCTGTTCCCGGTTCCCACCCACAAACATTTTCTCTCTGTCTCCTCTGTCACACCCCTTCCTAATCCCACAGATCTCGGGCGATTCACCCCTCAGCCTTCACTCTGCCCTTTCTATTCACACAGCAAAAGTGACCGGGACTTGAGAAGGAGAGTTGGTCAGAGCAGAAGGGTTTCTCTGGGGTTCAGGGCGAGGAGATGGGAGACCCAAAACCCCGAGGCTACAGCATCACTGGTGGTGGGAAGGCAGAATTACAGCGTTACACGTTTACATAGAGAGTTTCCATTGCAGCAATTTGTACCTGTGCGTGACAACAGGAAGTGAGGTTTTGTGAGCATGAAGTGCGTGCAGTGAAGAAGGGTCATTTCCCCCTCTGTCTGGGCTGGATTGAGACCCTGGTTGCCAGTGGGGACAATCATAAGCCCACCCACTTCCAGACCCTTGCGATTCAAGCTGGGTCTCTCTTGCAGCTCATTTCACGGTTTATCGGTGGCCGTGCCTTCAGCTGCCTGGGCCTCAAGCTCTGGAACTCCCTCCCTAAACCTCTCCGCCTCTCTACCTCTCTTTCCTCCTTCAAGACTGTCAGGGATTTTCAAAGGGTTGTTGTGCCTTGGGTGTCTCTCTCTGGGCTTCTGCCCTCACAGCTTATGCCTGGCCTGTGAGGTACCCTGAGTGCTGCAAGAGCACCCCTGGAGAGACTGTGTCCACAGCTTATGAAGGGGGTTTTGAGACTCGTGCGTCCCCACAGCTTATGCCTAGCCTGTGAGGCACCTGTGAGTGTCAAACACTCCTAACCCCTTCTTCCCTAGCCTGTGACACACAGTTGAGCGTTTTCAAGGCGCTCCTAGCTTCCCTTACACGGTTCTGACATAAGACTCATGATCAGGAGATGTAATACAATAGAACTGAGACAAGGTGATTCCAAGAGGAACTTTAGGCTTCCAATTTATTTGACAAGGTGTAACTCAACAAACAGCAATACACCAACAAAACAATCCCCCTAAATCCCACTAAAACGGACACTACGAAAATCTTTACACCAGTTTAGCAGTACAATGCCCAACCTCCCACCTTTCCTGGCCTAACTGAGTTGGGAGTTCTGGGGACCAGAGGTTATACTCACTACTGTGCCTTCTGCAGTCTGGTGGTTTGTTTCTTCTATCTTCGGTGTCTTCGGACACTGGTTTTCCTTCAGTGTCGAGAGGCTTGTGGTTGTGGTTGTTGAATCACGAGGGCAGGGAAAATCATCACTTCTTTCTTCACTACGTCAGAAACCCTTTTTTTTATAGCTAGATTATCCAGTCCGCCTCTCCTGCTGAAGTCGATTCTTCTCATTGGTGGACTTTTGATTTTGAAAAATGCAGCAGTTTTAGATTGAGGGTTTTTTTCCCACTGATCTTAACCTACTCAAGGATTGAGTGGGTGTTGATTGCATTGGCCTCCTGTAGCCATTGTGCTAGTCTGGCCTGAGCCAGATATTTCTATGCCTGATGAAAAAGGTGTTGGAATATGTATGTGGCATTGTTTAAATGCTAATGTTTTCAAGGGGCAAGTTTCGAGGGTATACAGTTCCCAGACAATTTGATTAGTTCCAATGTCCAAACTGGCCCTTTTGATATTGACTCCACCCCTTTTCTTGCAGACCCAACATACATCTTTTAAAAAAAATCCCAAATTCGATTAAAGTTCGTAGTTTCTTCCATGTGCACTTTAGGATTTCAAACTTTCTGGTAGATAGTTCCAAATTAAATTCCCTTTCCTATGAGTCCAAACACTGAGGGGGGGGGGGTCTCCATTTGTGTCCCAAAGTTTTCCTTCCATCGGTTTCAATTCACAGCACAGACTGATCCCACAGCCCTTTTCCTTCTGGGTAAAATGAGGGGGTTTCCGTCCTCCCCTACATAATCCCCCATCTGACACAGTCAGACACCACTCGAGTGTGTCAAAGTTCAGGGTGGTGAGAAAACCCTAGGTCTCCCAAATTGCCCAACTTTCCCCAGTTTAACTCTAAACTGATCCCGTCGATATATATCGTAATTCCTTTTAACGCGGTACTAAACACAGAAATCCAACAGGTTACAATACACGACAGCAACATACATATATGTACTTAAGGTTACAGCAGTAATTGTACATTGAGTCTCATTTCGGTCTCAAACGTAAAACAAAGAAACCTGCCCTGCAAACTCCCCAGGAGCCATGTATGAAAACGCAGTCATCCCTGGAAATAACAAAACCGCCTAAGTGTCGCGGTCAAGCTTTGTTTACACGCCTTGAGTGTTTAGCAACAGCTCTCCTGTCTGTGTAGTAGCCTGAGGAACTGCGTTCTTTTTCTTTTTCTCCTGAGCTTACAGCTTGTAACTAGCAGATAAGCTACAATCAGGAGTTGGCCGATTACTAAGGCATGCGATCCCACCCGGATCCATGCAGGTATGTCTGCCCGTATTCCCAAATCCCACCATGCTGGGGGTTTAATCTGGGCAATCTCCCCTGCTAGAATTTCAGTTTTCTGCTCCATGGTGTAAAAATGTTTTTGAGACAAATCCACTGCCTGGAGGAGGGCTGTAAGTTTCTCAGGTAGTGGGGCAATAGGATAGCCAAACTGGGCGACATATTGTTGTAGGTGACTGAGGTTGTTTTGTACCGTGAGGTGAATCGTGAAAGGTTCAGGGATGGGTGTGATTCTGGTGTGTGCCACTTGAACCTCTGCCCTGGGTTTAAAGCAAAAGCTGCTGTACACACAGTTGAGCGTTTTCGAGGCGCTCCTAGCTTCCCTTACACGGTTCTGACATAAGACTCACGATCAGGAGATGTAATACAATAGAACTGAGTCAAGGTGATTCCAAGAGGAACTTTAGGTTTCCAATTTATTTGACAAGGTGTAACTCAACAAACAGCAATACACCAATAAAACAATCCCCCTAAATCCCACTAAAACGGACACAACGAAAATCTTTACACCAGTTTAGCAGTACAATGCCCAACCTCTCACCTTTCCTGGCCTAACTGAGTTGGGAGTTCTGGGGACCAGAGGTTATACTCACTACTGTGCCTTCCGCAGTCTGGTGGTTTGTTTCTTCTATCTTCGGTGTCTTCGGACACTGGTTTTCCTTCAGTGTCGAGAGGCTTGTGGTTGTGGTTGTTGAATCACGAGGGCAGGGAAAATCATCACTTCTTTCTTAACTATGTCAGAAACCCTTTTTTTTATAGCCAGATTATCCAGTCCGCCTCTCCTGCTGAAGTCGATTCTTCTCATTGGTGGACTTTTGATTTTGAAAAATGCAGCAGTTTTAGATTGAGGGTTTTTTTCCCACTGATCTTAACCTACTCAAGGTTTGAGTGGGTGTTGATTGCATTGGCCTCCTGTATCCATTGTGCTAGTCTGGCCTGAGCCAGATATTTCTATGCCTGATGAAAAAAGTGTTGGAATATGTATGTGGCATTGTTTAAATGCTAATGTTTTCAAGGGGCAAGTTTCGAGGGTATACAGTTCCCAGACAATTTGATTAGTTCCAATGTCCAAACTGGCCCTTTTGATATTGACTCCACCCCTTTTCTTGCAGACCCAACATACATCTTTTAAAAAAATCCCAAATTCGATTAAAGTTCGTAGTTTCTTCCATGTGCACTTTAGGATTTCAAACTTTCTGGTAGATAGTTCCAAATTAAATTCCCTTTCCTATGAGTCCAAACACTGGGTGGGGGGGGGTGGTCTCCATGAAGGCACCCCCTTTTATCCCCTGCAGACCTTGTCTGCTCTTTTAAAATTCATTTGTGTCCCAAAGTTTTCCTTCCATCGGTTTCAATTCACAGCACAGACTGATCCCACAGCCCTTTTCCTTCTGGGTAAAATGAGGGGGTTTCCGTCCTCCCCTACATAATCCCCCATCTGACACAGTCAGACACCACTCGAGTGTGTCAAAGTTCAGGGTGGTGAGAAAACCCTAGGTCTCCCAAATTGCCCAACTTTCCCCAGTTTAACTCTAAACTGATCCCGTCGATATATATCGTAATTCCTTTTAACGCGGTACTAAACACAGAAATCCAACAGGTTACAATACACGACAGCAACACCCATATATGTACTTAAGGTTACAGCAGTAATTGTACATTGAGTCTCATTTCAGTCTCAAACGTAAAACAAAGAAACCTGCCCTGCAAACTCCCCAGGAGCCATGTATGAAAAACGCAGTCATCCCTGGAAATAACAAAACCGCCTAAGTGTCGCGGTCAAGCTTTGTTTACACGCCTTGAGTGTTTAGCAACAGCTCTCCTGTCTGTGTAGTAGCCTGAGGAACTGCGTTCTTTTTCTTTTTCTCCTGAGCTTACAGCTTGTAACTAGCAGATATGCTACAACCAGAAGTTGGCCGATTACTAAGGCATGCGATCCCACCCGGATCCATGCAGGTATGTCTGCCCATATTCCCAAATCCCACCATGCTGGGGGTTTAATCTGGGCAATCTCCCCTGCTAGAATTTCAGTTTTCTGCTCCATGGTGTAAAAATGTTTTTGAGACAAATCCACTGCCTGGAGGAGGGCTGTAAGTTTCTCAGGTAGTGGGGCAATAGGATAGCCAAACTGGGCGACATATTGTTGTAGGTGACTGAGGTTGTTTTGTACCGTGAGGTGAATCGTGGAAGGTTCAGGGATGGGTGTGATTCTGGTGTGTGCCACTTGAACCTCTGCCCTGGGTTTAAAGCAAAAGCTGCTGTACGGAATTGGACACCACCTTCCCGGTCCGTGTTCATACCGTTGGGCACTTGTGGTGACACAATATGTCCCACCACCTACATATGCTACCTGTGGAGGCATGTGGTTAGGGGCCATTACCTCCATTGTGCAATTGATAGGCTCTGCCCCAGCAGTGCTGAACCCACATTGTGGCCTTGCAAAAGCGTTCAAGTGCTGGGGGCACAGGATTACCTGTGCTCCCCTGCTCCGACAACCCGAGAGGTCTGTACCTGTCACAGTGTGCTCCCACATTGTGACATAAGGTGGGACCTCTTGGAATCGAACATGCACCCCTCCACGAATGACTCCCACATTCTCCACTCGGTACAGGGGTGCTGGTCGTGGGGACACCCCCATCACGGGCATCCTGACCACCACACCCATGATGGTATGGTTTGACTTTCCACAGTCCACTGGTACCGGGTCGGCTTCCGACGCTACACGAAGTTGGCAAGGACTCAAAACATTAACATAAGGCTGCAGTGCTGCTAAGTGCTGGTTGCTGATCCAGGAGGGGACCTGTCCCTGTCTCAGATCCTCGAGGTTACTCCGTCCCTCTCCCAGCAACCAGGCCCCATGGAGCGCACACACCTCATTTTGGGCGGCTTGATCGGAGGCGTTTCTATCCTCCCGCATCAAGGCGTTTACAGCCCTGGCCTGCACCTCCAATTGAGAGATAATCTCCTTTAAGTGAACTGTCATTGCCACCTCTTCGTGGAGCGCGGATCCCACTACGGTATTCTCGTTCCCCAGGACTTTGCGCAGCTGATTCTTTAACCCATTTATCTGGAGGGCCAGCTGCATGTTATCCAAACTGTTTATGGCGGACGCCCCGGTGTTAAACCCCGTGAAAATGTCATTTAAAGCGCCACACTTCTGCCTGCCCGGTTCGGCCCTATCCCACTGTTTATACAAGTCTGTCACTTTGACATCCCCGAAGTCCAGTTCATAGAACTTCCGGAACACCTCCCGCAGCAGAGCCTGGTATAACAGCTCGGTTTCCCGGGGACACCACGTAGGTAGGCGGACTTCTGTCAGATTTAGCACCACTGATGCCACCGCGTAGTGTACCCCCTGATAAAGTAGTTTCTCGGTAGGGACCAACACTAAACCATTCCCCGGCCCCCTGGTTGTTGTCGGGCACTCGTGTGGGACGGTGGGCTTGGCCGTGGGTGGGGGCTTCCTTTCCCGAACTACAAGTTCAGTGGCATTTACTGGTACCCGGGGATTAGGGATCACACACGCCTCCCCGCTGCGATCCCATCCCACCCCATCCCCGACATCCTGCCACCACCTATAAAAAGCAATGGAGACCCCTCTGAACACACGCGAGTGGATCCCCACATACACAAATAAATTCCTTGGTCGTACGCCCACCATTTCTCCCAGCACACCGTTACCCCGCCGGATGACCCCATGATGGTTCGGTAGGTATCATTATCCAGACGTTCCCAGTCCGAGTGTCGGTCTCCCATGTCCCTCTTGAGCTTTCTGAGCCACCACCACCGTCCCAGAGGTATGTCCCCTTGGCAAGTTAGGCAGACCTTCCTGCCTTCTGTCACTCTCACTCTGGAAGTGGCCACAGTGATCTCCGGGCAGGGGATGGAGGCCTCTCCGTCGGTAAAGTCCTTATGGTTGGAGTACTTGGTGGAATTCGATCCCAACCACCCAGGCCATCTCTCCTCATGGGAGTAGGTGACCCGGCCATCCGCCGCCGGAGTCCCTTCTCCTGTGGTCACTGTCGGCGCTCTGCCCCCGGAGCATCCGAAAACCAGGGAGTCCTCAGTGTCCCCTCGGTGCCCGGTGCAGATCCTTAGCGATACCAGCATCACTAACGTCCAGTAGGGAGGTGTTGACATCTGAAAGGCAAGAAGAACATGGCCTTGCCTTGAGAGACCTCTCCAGGCTCGGCCCACTTAACATGTTCCGAACATAAAATGCTGTACCCAACCGTCACTGCCTTACCTAAACACATATGCACACAACACAAAGTAACAAAACAGGAAGGGAAAATATACACACCGCCACCCGTCCCCGGGTGGCCAGGCTATATCCTGTCACTGTACAGGCGTTGTCGACCACTCGGCTGACCGTACCCTGGGGACCAGGATGCCCTCCGCTGAGGAGCTCGTATAGTCCCCCTTAATGAGTCTTGTGCTGCCCTCCAAGGCCGTCCCGAGCCCCGGATAATCGGTGGAAGACCCTTGCTGGCGCAACAGAGCACCCTCCCTGTTGTCTTTCGCCTTCTCGGTCTGGGGCGGGAAGCTAAGTAAACAGGGGACCACAGCGCCCTGGTCTGTGGCACTCTGTTACTCCTCCTTACTGTCGGTGCAGAGTCCCACGTTATGGGCTGCAATGCTATCTCCTCCACCTCTTGGGCTAGCCCCAGCTGATCCACCATGGGAGGTTCAGCTTCCCCTTGGACCTTGCTAATGGTAGAGCCTTTCTCCCTACTTCTGTTAGTGGGCTGGGAACCTCTACCCAGTGGTGGGATAGCCTTACAGGAGCAGTGAACCAGCCCCGGCTGTAGAGCTTCGGGGCCCGCTGCCTCCTCCGGAGCCTCCAAATCCACGGGGCCTGTTCTTCCCCCAGTGCCTGATTCCCTTCCCTTGCTCGTCCCCTCTGTTTTTTACCTCTTTTGGGGTCAAACAATTTACACTGATTAATGTGATACCACTTCACCCGGCGAGGCAGTCGAACCGCATAGACCATAGGGCTAGCCTTGTCGACTATGCTGTATGGTCCCATATATAATGCTTCAAAAACCCCGACCCGAGCATAGTTTCTCACCATGACCTGGTCCCCTATCTCCCATTCGTGGTGTTTGCTGGGTTCTAGCAGCAATCGGTTACTCTGATGCTGTCTGCCCATGTTACTAGCAGCCTGCCAGTGAATCTGTTTGAGGTGTTCAAACAGGTTCCTGACAAACCGGTCCCGGTTCACCTCTCGGAGCTGCCCTTCGGTGAGAACCGGCGCCAACACATGCACTGGGGTTCTCATGATCCGGCCCGTCATCAGCTCATGGGGTGAGTACCCTGTGCTCTTTGACTGACTGGCCCGGATTCCCATGAGGACCAACGGTAAGACCTCCACCCACTTGTTCGGTGAGTCTCCCGTCTCCTTGCGCAGCCTTTCCTTTCGGGTCCGGTTCAGGCGTTCTACGGGGCCTGAGGACTGAGGGTTGTAGGCGACATGCCATTTGGCTCTTATCCCCAGCACCTTTAGGGTGGCCTGCATCACCTGGCCGGTGAAGTGGCTTCCCCGGTCGGACTCCACGATTTGAGGTAGACCCCACCGAGAGAACACCTCCCTCACCAGGATTTTTGCAGTCCCCACCGCGGTAGCTGTTCGGCAAGGGAAGGCTTCCACCCACTTGGAAAACACATCCACCAGGACAAGGCAGTATTTAAATCCTCCCTGGGCGGCCGGTAGGGGTCCGATGTAGTCGATCTGGATTGACTGCCATGGTCCCTCTACCCGCCTGACGTGTCCCATAGACACCTTCCTTTTCTGAGGGTCTGGGTTGTTTGCAGCGCAAACCAGACAGCCCGCACAGAAGTTGCGGACGTCTTCCCGGAGGTCTGGCCACCACCCTGCCTTTTCTACCCGTTGCCAGGTAGATTCCAGCCCAGGGTGTCCCGCACCTGGACCCTCATGGGCCAGCTGAAGGAATTCCCTCCGGTGTTGTGGCGGCACTACCCATTTGTCCCCTTTAAACAACATGCCTTCCCGCACAGCAATATCTACAGCACTGTATGGGCCCTCTGCCTTTTCCCCCCTTTTGATAGCAGCCAAGGCAGCCTTCAGGATCGGATCCTGCATCTGGACTACTTTAAGGTCCGGGGCCGCAGCCGCCCCTACGCTCCCTTGTCCCTGGCTTGCTTCTTGCTGCTGCTATCCTGCCTGCCTCATATGGGTCGCATGGGCGACCTGTACGAGCACCTTCCCTTGCCAGCAGGTCTGCCTGCTGGTTACCTTCCCCCCGTGGCTCAGTTTTGGAGTGGGCCTTTACCTTATGGATATATACATCCCCGGTTTCTCCCACTGCAGCCACGATCTTTTCTAGCAGGGGTTTGGTCACAAGGGGCTTCCCATCCGCAGAGGTGTACCCCCGGCGTGACCAAATCGCCAGATACTCTGTACACGAATTGCAAGTAAACATGCTGTCCGAGCAAATCGTGTATGGGGGAGGGAATTCCTTGGGGTGTGTGACCACATACATCACCGCCGAGAGTTCCGCCTGCTGGGCGCTCGGGGTGCATGGGAGTTTAAGAGCCAAGGCAATTCCTGCCTTGGGATCCCAAACTCCGCAGCCCGTGAGTCTTGTACCCGCGGACACTGAACTGGAACCATCAACGTAGATCTCGCGGCCTGTGGGGTGTATCCCTGCCCGAAATCCAAAGTTAATGTCCCATACTCCCTCCACAGAGCATCGATGCGGCTGCCCTGGATAGATTAAATTTGCTGCGAGCCTGGGCTCGCAGAGGCCCTTGACCTTTAAAGTCATTTGGGAGAGGAGGAGGGTCCAGCGAGTGATTCTAGCACTGCTCACTGTCCCGTCCTTAATCCTCCCGTCCAACAGCATCTGCGTCGGGGTATGATGGGTGAGGAGTGTAATGGGGGATATTCCGGTAAAGATCTGAGCTCTCTTTACTGCCCAGTGGGTGGCAAGCAAGTGCCTCTCACAACTGGAGTATCCCTTTTCTACCTCCGTGAGGACCCTGGAGGAGTACACCACTGGTCTCAGCTGACCGTTTTGCCCCTGGAGCAACACTGCACTTAAGCTGTCGCCACTGGCTGCCACCTCCAGGAAGAATTCCTCCCCCCCATCAATTGCCCCGAGGGCTGGTGCTACCTGCAGGTCTCTCTTAAGACGGACAAATGCTGCCTCACAGCCCTCGTCCCATTCCCACTCGACCCCCTTATGTAGGAGTCTGAGCAGAGGGGCGGCAGTGGCTGCATAGTCCTCGATGAAGTCCCTACAGTAGCCAGTGATTCCCAGGAAAGACCTTACCCCCGACACATCCCTAGGGACAGGGAGTTCCTGCACTGCCTTTCTTCTAGCCTCATCAATGGCCCTTTCTCCTGCCCTTATCGTCAGGCCCAGGAATTTTACTTCTATCTGGGCTTTCTTGGGGTTAACTTTAAAACCCCCTTCCTTCAGTAAGACCAGCAGTTCGGCCAGCAGTGGACTGTGTTCCTCACTGCTGTCTGTGAACAACAACAGCTCGTCCACATACTGGACCAGCTGGTGTGGTTGGCTGAAGCCTTTTAAGCAGTTCGCCATGCATTGGTGAAAGATGCTGGGACTATTATGAAAGCCCTGTGGGAGGCAGCTCCATGTGTACTGCTGTTCCCGGAAGGTGAAGGCAAACTTGTACTGGTCTTCCCTCCGTACAGGGATAGACCAGAACCCGTTGGATATGTCCAACACTGTGAACGTGGTTGCGGATGCAGGGATTTCCCCTATCAGATCCGCAACCGCCGCTACTGTGGGAGCACAAGCTGGGATGTTTTTATTGAGCACCCTATAATCCACCGTAGCCCTCCAAGAATTGTCCGGTTTCCTAACCGGCCAAAGCGGGGAGTTGACATGGGTGGCTATGGGTCTCAAAACACCCTGCTCGACAAGCGAGCTTAAAGCTGTCTCCAAGTCTGCTTCTGCCTCTCGGGGAAAGCCATACTGCTTTTGCGGGCGGGACATGGGATCCCCATCTATTCTAACCTCCACTCCTGTGACTCTCCCACAGTCGTGTTTATAGATTTGCTTGCACATAGGCCCGGTACTCGGCCGGGGTGTTACCGACCAGAACCTCCAGGTCGTAACCCCCTTTTGGCTTCATTGTACACAGAGTCCCTTTTCCCTGTTTCTTATCAATAACCATGACTTCTCCCTCTGCTCCCGTGCCCACTGTGCCCCATAGATAGTGATTCCTCAAGTCTACTAGGATCTGGCGAGCGATGATAAAATCAGCCCCCAAAATCCCTTTTCCCACCTGCTCCCAGTTCATCAGGACGCATTTCCATTGTGTTTGGAGTGCTCCTAAACGAACTGCGAGCGGGACTGAGAAAAACCCAGCCTTCTCATTACCTGTGAACCCAACGAGTTGATACGCCACCCCATTTGATAGAGGTGAGGTTGCGGGGTCCTCCGAATGGACTATCGTGCTGGAAGCACCAGTGTCCAAAAGGTAGGTACCCAATACACCCTCAACCTCCATCTTGACCCAGGGTCGGCCCCAGGGGTCGTATTCTAGTGGGCACAGGTATGCAGGCTGGGTCTGGGCTAGTCACGGCCTCTGTACTGGCAGGGTTGCTGGTGCTTCCCTGCCTGTTGCCGTGGCTACCTTCCCAGTCCCCTCCAGCGCTGTCCTCACTGCAGCTACTATCTGGTCAAGGGATAGTGAGGAGCTCGCTCCACTTCCCCCACTCTGGGCGGCTCGTAAAGAACTTCTCCCCCCATATCTCTTTACTGGGCTCCTGCAATCCCTTTTAAAATGCCCAGCTTTCCCGCACCCGTAGCACACTCCCTCCTTATCAATCGAGCGGCCACCCTCCTGGTGCCATTCCCTTTTGGTAATCGAGTTGGGTTTTACTTCATTTACCCGACCGTTGGAGGTTTTCTCCTCCTCCCCTCCTCCATTCCGTTGGACCAGTGCCAGTTGCCTGACCACTGCTTCCTCGGTGAGGTTAGGGTCCCGGGAATCGAACCACAGTTCTGCCCTGGCCTTGAGCCGGGGCAAGCAGTTTGCCACCAGCATCCTCAGCCAGCGGCCAGTCTGTACCGCGGAAAGATTCACCCGGTCGAGGAGCTCCCCACAGGCTGCGTGGTATACCACCCACAGCCTGTCCGCGAACGCCTGCGGGGTTTCCCCTGCGAGCTGCCTTGTCCTTTCGACCCGTTCGAAAGGACTGCCGTCATCGAAGCCCATAGCCTCGAGGACGGCCCTCTGGACCTCAGTAAATGTGCGCTGCCCCCTCTGGCATTCTGCCGGTAGGGCCTGGTACAATTTGCTGTCCAGATAGAAGAGCAGCAGCTTGGCTGTCTCTTCCTCGTCGCACCCATTAATTTCCCCTGCCTGCGTCACCTCCATGAAGTGGATAGACGGGTCCCCGCTGCGAGTGAGTTTGGCCAAATGGGCCACCATGGCCCTGAGTGATTGGACTCCATGGGGAATAATAAAGTCGCTCTCCAGCGCTCCCCGACCTTGGCCACCTCCCTGTGGAGGACCGTACTTGCGCTGCCTGACCGGGCACATCCGCCCTGGTTCAGGATCTTTCTGCGCTGGTCCCTCTACCTCCGGCTGTCCCACCATACCCAGTGCAGCAGACAGTGCCTGGTCTCCTGATCCAGCCCTTAACTGACCCTCGGCTGGAGCCTCACATCCCTGCTGCCGAGCGGGACACATTGGTCCTGCCCCCAGCCCTGGGAATGCTACTACCTGCATGCCCCGCCCCTCCTGGTATCCCACCGGACAAACCACCGGTGCCTCAGGAGGTGGTCGGGCGTCTCTTGCCTTTGGATTCTCCTCTACCCCCCAATACTCTCCTTTGTCCCCTGTGGACCCTCCGGGTCCTATCAGGGCGACCATCCCCTTTGCCTGGGATAGAGCGTGGGTGAGAGTTTTAATCCTCTCCTGGCAGGGACCGTGATCTGCAAACTCACTGCTACTGGCCACTTTATAGGCTGCCTGTACGTCTTTTAATTTATTCTCCAGTTCCCAAATTTTCTGGGTGTACCGAGAGTTCTGTTCCTGGAGGGACCCCTCACTACCCTTGGCCTCAGTGACCTGACACTGAAGATAGTCCCGGCTATTTCGGAAGGTCTCCTCCAACTGCTGGTTCCTTTGTTGCTCCTCAGCTAATTCGGCCAGCAGGTTGTCCCCAACCGCAGCCCGGATAGCAGAGAGCTCCTCTGATTTCTGAAGACTCTGTTCCAAGTCCTTCACCCGCTGGTCGAGCTTTCGGACTTGGCGGGTGAGGCAGATAAGCCAGATGGCCTTTTCCACCTTGTGGTTGTGGTCCTTCCCTGCTGTCCACTGGGCAGCAGCATCCACTGGGCGCTCTGCCCGTGTGAGGGCTTGCACCCAAGGTTTGGTGAGGTTCACCTTGCCAAAAATGTATGAGGAAATTCTCTCCTCCATTTTAGTTTCCTCTCATCACCTCATTTGTTATATTAACATCTCCTGTTTGCTTATGTCCTGCCGCGGTCACCATGTTTTGTAAGGGGTTTTCACAGGGTTGTTGTTGTGCCTTGGGTGTCTCTCTCTGGGCTTCTGCCCTCACAGCTTATGCCTGGCCTGTGAGGTACCCTGAGTGCTGCAAGAGCACCCCTGGAGAGACTGTGTCCACAGCTTATGAAGGGGGTTTTGAGACTCGTGCGTCCCCACAGCTTATGCCTAGCCTGTGAGGCACCTGTGAGTGTCAAACACTCCTAACCTCTTCTTCCCTAGCCTGTGACACACAGTTGAGCGTTTTCGAGGCGCTCCTAGCTTCCCTTACACTGTTCTGACATAAGACTCACGATCAGGAGATGTAATACAATAGAACTGAGACAAGGTGATTCCAAGAGGAACTTTAGGCTTCCAATTTATTTGACAAAGTGTAACTCAACAAACAGCAATACACCAACAAAACAATCCCCCTAAATCCCACTAAATGGACACAACGAAAATCTTTACACCAGTTTAGCAGTACAATGCCCAACCTCCCACCTTTCCTGGCCTAACTGAGTTGGGAGTTCCGGGGACCAGAGGTTATACTCACTACTGTGCCTTCCGCAGTCTGGTGGTTTGTTTCTTCTATCTTCTGTGTCTTCGGACACTGGTTTTCCATCAGTGTCGAGAGGCTTGTGGTTGTGGTTGTTGAATCACGAGGGCAGGGAAAATCATCACTTCTTTCTTCACTACGTCAGAAACCCCTTTTTCTATAGCCAGATTATCCAGTCCGCCTCTCCTGCTGAAGTCGATTCTTCTCATTGGTGGACTTTTGATTTTGAAAAATGCAGCAGTTTGAGGTTTTTAGGTTTTTTTCCCACTGATCTTAACCTACTCAAGGATTGAGTGGGTGTTGATTGCATTGGCCTCCTGTAGCCATTGTGCTAGTCTGGCCTGAGCCAGATATTTCTATGCCTGATGAAAAAGGTGTTGGAATATGTATGTGGCATTGTTTAAATGCTAATGTTTTCAAGGGGCAAGTTTCGAGGGTATACAGTTCCCAGACAATTTGATTAGTTCCAATGTCCAAACTGGCCCTTTTGATATTGACTCCACCCCTTTTCTTGCAGACCCAACATACACCTTTTAAAAATCCCAAATTCGATTAAAGTTCGTAGTTTCTTCCATGTGCACTTTAGGATTTCAAACTTTCTGGTAGATAGTTCCAAATTAAATTCCCTTTCCTATGAGTCCAAACACTGGGGGGGAGGGGGGGCTCCATGAATGCACCCCCTTTTATCCCCTGCAGGCCTTGTCTGCTCTTTTAAAATTCATTTGTGTCCCAAAGTTTTCCTTCCATCGGTTTCAATTCACAGCACAGACTGATCCCACAGCCCTTTTCCTTCTGGGTAAAATGAGGGGGTTTTCGTCCTCCCCTACAAGACGCTCCTTAAAACATACCTCTTTGATCCAGCTTTTGGTCACCTGCGCTGATATCCCCTTGTCTGGCTCGGTGTCAAACTCTGCCTTATTAACTGTGAAGGACCTCGGGACCTTTCACTGCATTAAAGTCGCACTATAAATGCCAGTTGTTGTACCGATGCGCTCTGCCTCGCTCTCTGTCTCTCGCTCTCTGTCTCTCGCTCTCTGTCTCTCGCTCTCTGTCTCTCGCTCTCTGTCTCTCGCTCTCTGTCTCTCGCTCTCTGTCTCTCGCTCTCTGTCTCTCGCTCTCTGTCTCTCGCTCTCTGTCTCTCGCTCTCTGTCTCTCGCTCTCTGTCTCTCGCTCTCTGTCTCTCGCTCTCTGTCTCTCGCTCTCTGTCTCTCGCTCTCTGTCTCTCGCTCTCTGTCTCTCGCTCTCTGTCTCTCGCTCTCTGTCTCTCGCTCTCTGTCTCTCGCTCTCTGTCTCTCGCTCTCTGTCTCTCGCTCTCTGTCTCTCGCTCTCTGTCTCTCGCTCTCTGTCTCTCGCTCTCTGTCTCTCGCTCTCTGTCTCTCGCTCTCTGTCTCTCGCTCTCTGTCTCTCGCTCTCTGTCTCTCGCTCTCTGTCTCTCGCTCTCTGTCTCTCGCTCTCTGTCTCTCGCTCTCTGTCTCTCGCTCTCTGTCTCTCGTTCTCTGTCTCTCGCTCTCTGTCTCTCGCTCTCTGTCTCTCGCTCTCTGTCTCTCGCTCTCTGTCTCTCGCTCTCTGTCTCTCGCTCTCTGTCTCTCGCTCTCTGTCTCTCGCTCTCTGTCTCTCGCTCTCTGTCTCTCGCTCTCTGTCTCTCGCTCTCTGTCTCTCGCTCTCTGTCTCTCGCTCTCTGTCTCTCGCTCTCTGTCTCTCGCTCTCTGTCTCTCGCTCTCTGTCTCTCGCTCTCTGTCTCTCGCTCTCTGTCTCTCGCTCTCTGTCTCTCGCTCTCTGTCTCTCGCTCTCTGTCTCTCGCTCTCTGTCTCTCTCTCGCTCTCTGTCTCTCGCTCACACTCGCTCTGGTTCTCTGGCTCTCTCTCTCGCTCTCTCTCGCTCTCTCTCGCTCTCTCTCGCTCTCTCTCGCTCTCTCTCGCTCTCTCTCGCTCTCTCTCGCTCTCTCTCGCTCTCTCTCTCTCTCTCTCTCTCTCTCTCTCTCTCTCTCTCTCTCTCTCTCTCTCTCTCTCTCTCTCTCTCTCTCTCTCTCTCTCTCTCTCTCTCTGACTCTGTCTATGTCGCTCCCTCTCCCCCTCTCCCCCTATTCATTGTCTGATTCTCTCTCTCTGTTCCCAGGCGATGGAGGATGAGTATCATCGGCTGCGCCAGGCGTTGGTTGCCCTGACGATCGCACATCGTAACTCACCGGGGAGTTGCAGGAGGGTGTCGGGTGAGTAACTGAGCGCTAGGCCGCTGTGCCCGGGAAATCCCCCCCATCCCACTGGGTAAACGCACTGCCCTCGGTCAGTGTGCTCCCTGTGTGAACTCTTCCACTCTGCACCCGCCAGAGATAATTCAAGAGCCCCTTCCAAATAGCCAAATACGAGGAGCGATGATGAGGTGAGAGATTTACAGGTCCAAGTATATGTATCACTAACAGAGGACACGCAACATAAGAAATAGGAGCAGGAGTCGGCCATTCGGCCCCTCGAGCCTGCTCCGCCATTTAATACGATCATGGCTGATCCGACCATGGACTCAGCTCCACTTCCCCGCCCGCTCCCCATAACCCTTCACTCCCTTATCGCTCAAAAATCTGTCTCTCTCCACCTTAAATTTATTCAATGACCCAGCCTCCACAGCTCTCTGGGGCAGAGAATTCCACAGATTTACAACCCTGTGAGAGAAGAAATTCCTCCTCATCTCAGTTTTAAATGGGCGGCCCCTTATTCTAAGACCATGCCCCCTAGTTCTAGTCTCCCCCATCAGTGGAAACATCCTCTCTGCATCCACCTTGTCAAGTCCCCTCATAATCTTATACGTTTCGATAAGATCACCTCTCATTCTTCTGAATTCCAATGAGAAGAGGCCCAACCTCCTCAACCTTTCCTCATAAGTCAACCCCCTCATCTCCGGAATCAACCGAGTGAACCTTCTCTGAACTGCCTCCAAAGCAAGTATATCCTTTCATAAATACAGAGACCAAAACTGTACACGTAATCCAAGTGTGGCCTCACCAGTACCCTGTATAACTGTAGCAGACATGTGCATATGTAGCTTCCCCTTAAATGCATCGCCGCCATCATCATCATCATCATCATAGGCAGTCCCTCGGAATCGAGGAAGACTTGCTCCCACACTGACACGAGTCCTCAGGTGCCTGAACAGTCCAGATACAGGAACCACAGTCCCTGTCACAGGTGGGACAGACAGTCGCTGAGGGAAGGGGAGGGTGGGACAGGTTTGCCGCACGCTCCTTCCGCTGCCTGCGCTTGGTTTCTGCATGGTCTCGGCGACGAGACTCGAGGTGCTCAGCCCCCTCCCGGATGCACTTCCTCCACTTAGGGCGGACTGGTCTTTGGCCAGGGGACTCCCAGGTGTCGGTGGGGATGTTGCACTTTATCAGGGAGGCTTTGAGGGTGTCCCTGTAACGTTTCCTCTGCCCACCTTTGGCTCGTTTGCCCTGAAGGAGTTCCGAGTAGAGCGCTTGCTTTGGGAGTCTCGTGTCAGGCATGTGGACAATGTGGCCCTGCCCAGCGGAGCTGGTCAAGTGTGGTCAGTGCTTCAATGCTGGGGATGTTGGCCTGGTCGAGGACACTAATGTTAGTGCGTCTGTCCTCCCAGGGGATTTGTAGGATCTTGCGGAGACATCGTTGGTGGTATTTCTCCAGCGACTTGAGGTGCATCTAAGCTATTGCCTGAACCACATTCTCACCACTCTCTGAAAAGAAGTTTCTCCTGAGTCCCTTATTGGGTTTAGTAGTGACTGTCTTATATTGGGGACCCTAGTTCTGGTCTCCCCTGCCAGTTGGCATTAAGAGCTAGTTGGCTTATTAGCAAAAGGTTTAACAATCACACTACACATGACCGGTTCATCCACCAGGCTCACAACCACCTGCCCCATCATGGATCCCCCGAAGCCAAGTGGCTGGGGTTTTACTGAGTCTTGTGAACATCACGTGACTGGCTAAGCCACTCCCGACTCAACAGCTCCACCAACCAGTGAGCATCCTCACCGGGGCACACATTACACGCGGGGGAACATCTTCTCTACGTCAACCCGATCGAATCCTTTCCTAATGGTGAAAGCTCGCCCCTCTTCTGGAGGGAGAGGAGCGCCGGTCTGTTGCGTCTTTCCTGATGGGAGTTTATATATAATGGATCAACGAGAGCAGAGGGGTTTGTGGACGGGAGGTGTCTGGGATTCCCTCGATTACTGTCCATTCACTCTGCGCGCGCTCTCTTGTTTTCCAGGCGAGAGGTGGTGAGGAGGGAGATCGTCGCTGAGGTCACACGCCATCATTCCGCGACGTGAAGTTAAATTCCTTGCCTCGGGACGTCAGGCCATGTTCCCGTGGTGGGGTGTGGGGGGAGGGGCGAGGGGTCCTAACGCTTCTTGGTTAGCCAACAATCCCGCCCCCCCCCCCCCAAACCATCGTCACTGTGCCATGCTCAATGCCTGCCCAGGGCATTGCCAACCAGCCTGCTCTCGATATAAAGCGCTTATTGCTGCCAAAGTTAGAGCAATGTGGGAGGGAGAGAGGGATTATTGAAGCAGCTCCGATCTCGCTCCCGCTTGTGTCTGGATTCTGGGAGGGGGGGGGGGGGGCGTGTGAGGAGCACAGGTTCAAGAAGCTTCTCTCTGATGTTACATCCTCTTCCCCCCCCCCCCCCCCCCCCCATTCTAGGATATCCTCGTCCACTAATTGGACCTCCCCTTACACTCTCAAGCCCACAATTTTGAAAGCCACCTCTCTTTAGCTATCCATCTGTATATCTCTATCCTCTCTCTCTCTCTCTCTCTCTCTCTCTTTCCACCTGTCTCCCTGTCTGTCTCTCTATCCTCTCTCTCTCTCTCTCTCTCTCTCTCTTTCCACCTGTCTCCCTGTCTGTCTCTCTATCCTCTCTCTCTCTCTCTCTCTCTCTCTCTCTCTCTCTTTCCACCTGTCTCCCTGTCTGTCTCTCTCTGTCTGTGTCTGTGTCTCTCTCTCTCTCTCTCTCTCTCTCTCTCTATCTGTGTCTCTCTATCTGTGTCTCTCTATCTGTGTCTCTCTATCTGTGTCTCACTCTCTCTCACTCTCTCTCACTCTCTCTCACTCTCTCTCACTCTCTCTCACTCTCTCTCACTCTCTCTCACTCTCTCTCTCTCACTCACTCACTCACTCACTCACTCACTCACTCACTCTCTCTCTCTCTCTCACTCTCTCTCACTCTCTCTCACTCTCTCTCACTCTCTCTCACTCTCTCTCACTCTCTCTCACTCTCTCTCACTCTCTCTCACTCTCTCTCACTCTCTCTCACTCTCTCTCACTCTCTCTCACTCTCTCTCACTCTCTCTCACTCTCTCTCACTCTCTCTCACTCTCTCTCACCTCACAGTCTCTCACTCTCTCTCACTCTCTCTCACTCTCTCTCACTCTCTCTCACCTCACAGTCAGAAGGATCGTGACTCCGAGTCCCCACTCCAGAGACTTGAGCCCATAATCCAGGCCGACGCTCCCCACTGCCAGTGCTGAGGGAGTGCCGCACTGTCGGAGGGACAGTGCTGAGGGAGTGCCGCACTGTCGGAGGGGCAGTGCTGAGGGAGTGCCGCACTGTCGGAGGGACAGTGCTGAGGGAGTGCCGCACTGTCGGTGAGGGAGTGCTGCACTGTCGGAGGGACAGTGCTGAGGGAGTGCCGCACTGTCGGAGAGGCAGTACTGAGGGAGTGCTGCACTGTCGGAGGTGCTGTCTTTCGGATGAGACGTTAAACCGAGGCCCTGTCTGCCCCCTCGGGTGGACGTAACAGAATCCCACGGCCACTTCTTCGAAGAAGAGCAGGGAGGGCGTTCTCCCCGGTGTCCTGGGTGCCAATATTTATCTCTCGACCAACACCGCTAAAGTGTATTATCGAGTCATTATCACGTCGCTGTTCGTGGGAGCTTGCAGTGTACAAATTGGCTGCCACGTTTCCCACATTACCACACAGTTTCGAAAAGTTCTAACAGTGCTTGATTGGCTGCACGGTGTTTTGGGATATCCTGAGGTCAGTTAGTGCGCTGTATAAATACAACATGCCTGCCGTTCCCCGGGAATATGCGTGGGGAGGGGGGGGGGGGGGAAGTGTCGGGACAGAGGGCAGCGATCGCTATTTCTTCGTGGGATTGTGTGGAAGGAACAGGGTGGGAGTGAGGTAGGGGGGGCGAGGGGGGAATCTCGACTACTAGCACCGTGGGGACCACGGACTTGGGGAGCAAAGCTCTCGATTCGTGCCACACTGAGGGAATTGTAGAGGGGTGCGGGAGAGGTCCCACTAATTTAACTGCCGCTGACTTCCTCTAAACTTTGCTTTGTACATTGCATTTCTTCTCCTCGTGTGTATCCAGTGCCTTTATTGCATCTGAATTTTGTATTGGGGTAGTCTTTTTATTCTTGTTGTTTATTATTAATAATTATTATTATGATGTTGAGATGTCGATAAGGGGAGCGCAGATGGTCAGAATTTCCGGGGGTTGTATTTAAATCCTGCTCTTTTACCCAGGGTTCTGTGCAGGAGGGCGTGTTTAGTATATGAACTGTTTGTGTCGTGGGTCCGAGTGGCCGGGTGGGATTTATTTTACTGTAAGCTGCTCGTGGGGGACGGGGGGGAAGAGATGGGGGTGGGAGTCACGAGGGGTGTGTGTAACGGGCGGACACCCTGGGAGGCGGGCAGTGCTGGGACCACGGGAGGGGCGGGTGAGATGGTCCTTCACACTGTGCTGGTCCTCACCCCTTGCTCCCCTAGCCCCTGATTCTAACCCCCCCCCCCCTCCCCCCAGGCCCTGCTTTGCCCCTCCCCCCAAACTCTGATTCGCCCCTCCCCCCAGCCCCTGATTCTATCCTCCCCCACCCTGCACACCCCCTCCCCCCAGGCTCTGCTTGCTTCCCCCCTCCCCCAAGGCCCTGCTTCGCCCCTCCCTCCGGCCCTGATTCTATCTAGTCCCACCCCCAGGCCCTGACTCCACCCCCCAAGCCCTGACTCTCCTTCCCTGGCCCTGATTCTCCTCCCTTCTCTCTCTCCCACAGACCTTGCTTCTCCCTACCCGGCCCTACTCCCTGTCCCTGTGGGGAGTGTGAGAGTCACTCCCTCTCTCCCTGTCCCTGTGGGGAGTGTGAGAGTCACTCCCTCTCTCCCTATCCCTGTGGGGAGTGTGAGAGTCACTCCCTCTCTCCCTGTCAGTGTGGGGAGTGTGAGAGTCGCTCCCTCTCTCCCTGTCCCTGTGGGGAGTGTGAGAGTCACTCCCTCTCTCCCTGTCAGTGTGGGGAGTGTGAGAGTCACTCCCTCTCTCCCTGTCCCTGTGGGGAGTGTGAGAGTCACTCCCTCTATCCCTGTCCCTCTCTCTGGGGAGTGTGAGAGTCACTCCCTCGCCCCCTGTCCCTCTCTCTCTCTGGGGAGTGTGAGAGTCACTCCCTCTCGCCCTGTCCCTGCGGGGAGTGTGAGAGTCACTCCCTCTCTCCCTGTCCCTGCGGGGAGTGTGAGAGTCACTCCCTCTCTCCCTGTCCCTGTGGGGAGTGTGAGAGTCACTCCCTCTCTCCCTGTCAGTGTGGGGAGTGTGAGAGTCACTCCCTCTCTCCCTGTCCCTGTGGGGAGTGTGAGAGTCACTCCCTCTCGCCCTGTCCCTGTGGGGAGTGTGAGAGTCACTCCCCCTCTCCCTGTCCCTGTGGGGAGTGTGAGAGTCACTCCCTCTCTCCCTGTCCCTCTGTCCCTGTGGGGAGTGTGAGAGTCACTCCCTCTCTCCCTGTCCCTCTGTCCCTGTGGGGAGTGAGAGAGTCACTCCCTCTCTCCCTGTCCCTGTGGGGAGTGTAAGAGTCACTCCCTCTCTCCCTGTCCCTATGGGGAGTGTGAGAGTCACTCCCTCTCTCCCTGTCCCTGTGGGGAGTGTGAGAGTCACTCCCTCTCTCCCTCTCACCCTGTCAGTGTGGGGAGTGTGAGAGTCACTCCCTCTCTCCCTGTCCCTGTGGGGAGTGTGAGAGTCACTCCCTCTCTCCCTGTCTCTGTGGGGAGTGTGAGAGTCACTCCTTCTCTCCCTGTCCCTGTGGGGAGTGTGAGAGTCACTCCCTCTCTCCCTGTCTCTGTGGGGAGTGTGAGAGTCACTCCTTCTCTCCCTGTCTCTGTGGGGAGTGTGAGAGTCACTCCTTCTCTCCCTGTCCCTGTGGGGAGTGTGAGAGTCACTCTCTCTCTCTGTCTCTGTGGGGAGTGTGAGAGGTGTGAGAGTCACTCTCTCTGTCCTCGTCTCTGTGGGGGTGAGCAGTCTGTATGTCTCTGTCCCTCCCTCCAGATGCTCCAGGTCCGCCTTGTCGACGCCCTAGCCTTTCACCACACGAGCAGCTTAGATTTTTATATATATGTGTGTGTGTGTGTGTGTGTGTGTGTGTGTGTGTATATCTATACACACACACACACACACACACACACACACACACACACACACACATATATAATATATATATATTCAAGAAAATACTATGTTTTTTTAAAAGTTTAGATATTGCTTTGTCTGCCAATGTTAGCACACATTCACAATACGGGTGGGATAATAGGACACTGCAGCATGGCCCTCTCTATCTCTCGCGCACACACACACACACAGGCCAAAGTCAGACCTGCCGTCACTAAGTGTATTCGGACAATACAACAAACCTGGAACGGTTGTGCCGGTGAGGTATAGGAAATCACCACACCATGATATCGGCCGGACATGGGGCATATTGTGTTAATGCTCTTTACTCTGTCTGGGATCGGGAACAAGTATTGCTGCAATTTATTTCTCTGTAATCCATTGCTGGAATTCCAAAAAAAAAGGGCTTTTTAATATAAACTATAAAATGAGAAAAGTTTTATAAAAAAAAAAGTTTGTCCTCGTGTATTATTTTGGACGTTGTGTCGAATTGGTTCAAGCATGCATTTATGACTAGTTTTTCACACTAGGGTTTCTCAGACACTGACTCTCACTGGGGTACGGGTCCCACACACACTGACTCTCACTGGGGTACGGGTCCCACACACACTGACTCTCACTGGGGTAGGGTCCCACACACACTGACTCTCACTGGGGTACGGGTCCCACACACACTGACTCTCACTGGGGTACAGGTCCCACACACACTGACTCTCACTGGGGTAGGGTCCCACACACTCTGACTCTCACTGGGGTACGGGTCCCACACACACTGACTCTCACTGGGGTACGGGTCCCACAGACACTGACTCTCACTGGGGTAGGGTCCCACACACACTGACTCTCACTGGGGTACGGGTCCCACACACACTGACTCTCACTGGGGTACAGGTCCCACACACACTGACTCTCACTGGGGTACGGGTCCCACACACACCGACTCTCACTGGGGTACGGGTCCCACACACACTGACTCTCACTGGGGTACGGGTCCCACACACACTGACCCTCACTGGGGTACGGGTCCCACACACACTGACTCTCACTGGGGTACGGGTCCCACACACACTGACTCTCACTGGGGTACGGGTCCCACAGACACTGACTCTCACTGGGGTACAGGTCTCACACACACTGACTCTCACTGGGGTACGGGTCCCACACACACTGACTCTCACTGGGTTATGGGTCCCACACACACCGACTCTCACTGGGGTAGGGTCCCACACACTCTGACTCTCACTGGGGTACGGGTCCCACACACACTGACTCTCACTGGGGTACGGGTCCCACACACACTGACTCTCACTGGGGTACGGGTCCCACACACACTGACTCTCACTGGGGTACGGGTCCCACACACACTGACTCTCACTGGGGTACGGGTCCCACACACACTGACTCTCACTGGGGTAGGGGTCCCACACACACTGACTCTCACTGGGTTATGGGTCCCACACACACTGACTCTCACTGGGGTACGGGTCCCACACACACTGACTCTCACTGGGGTAGGGGTCCCACACACACTGACTCTCACTGGGTTATGGGTCCCACACACACTGACTCTCACTGGGGTACGGGTCCCACACACACTGACTCTCACTGGGGTACGGGTTCCACACACACTGACTCTCACTGGGGTACGGGTCCCACACACACTGACTCTCACTGGGGTACGGGTCCCACACACACTGACTCTCACTGGGGTACGGGTCCCACACACACTGACTCTCACTGGGGTACGGGTCCCACACACACTGACTCTCACTGGGGTACGGGTCCCACACACACTGACTCTCACTGGGGTACGGGTCCCACACACACTGACTCACTCGGGTACGGGTCCCACACACACTGACTCACAAGTATCCTCCGATAATTCAGGGACAGTTCCAGTCACGCAGCAGGAAAGTGAGTCGGTGTTCTGGTGTCTCACTGCAAGTTCTCATGATTTTATTCCTGTTAAAATGCCTCTTGACTGATTCCCACTCTCTGATGTCTGTTTCTCTGAATGGATTTGTATGGCCATCAGTTCTGGGTCACATCAAACATTTGAAAGCTCCTCCGATCACATCTGCATCCAGCCCGATTCTGTCTGACGTGCATGAATGGTGGTTAAATGAGGTGAAAATTTCATTTTCATACTTTGCAGAGCAAGCAGACTTGTGATTAACGTCGGGTTGAAGATTCAGCAGAGAATCACACACAATAAAACACGGTTAAACTGAATAATACGCGTTAAATGGTAGGACACTGAGAAGTGTAGAGGAACCGAGGGACCTTGGAGTGCAGGTCCACAGATCCCTGAAGGTAGCAGGCTAGGTGGATAAGGTGGGTAAGAAGGCATACGGCATACTTGTCTTTATTAGTCGAGGCATAGAATACAAGAGCAGGGAGCTTATGCTTGAACTGTACAAAACACTGGTTAGGCCACAGCTGGAGTACTGCGTGCAGTTCTGGTCACCACATTACAGGAAGGATGTGATTGCACTGGAGAGGGTGCAGAGCAGATTTACCAGGATGTTGCCGGGTCTGGAGAATTTTAGCGATGAGGAAAGATTGGCTAGGCTGGAGTCTGTTTTCTTTGGAACAGAGGAGGCTGAGGGGAGACATGATTGAGGTGTATAAAATTATGAGGGGCCTGGATAGAGTGGATAGGAAGGACCTGTTTCCCTGAGCAGAGGGGTCAACAACCAGGGCCATAGATTGAAAGTAATTGGGGGGAGGTTTAGAGGGGATTTGAGGGGAAATGTCTTCACCCAGAGGGTGGTGGGGGTCTGGAACTCACTGCCTGAAAGGGTGGTAGAGACAGAAACCCTCACCACATTTAAACAGTACCTGGATGTACACTTGAAGTGCTGTAACCTGCAGGGCTACGGACCCAGAGCTGGAAAGTGGGATTAGGCTGGGTAGCTCTTGGTCGGCCGGCGCGGACACGATGGGCCGAAATGGCCTCCTTCCGTGCTGTAAATTTCTCTCTATAAATAAGAGGGGCAAAGAGTGTTTACGAGATTAGTGACTAACATATAAGAGAACCCCAAAATCTTTTGACAACCCTTTCAATATTTATATGTTTATAAAAGAAGTGTGGGGTTAGTTAGGGACCAAAAAGGAGATGGTCTTGTGGTGGGCATGGCACAGGTACTAATGAGGACCTTGCCTCTGTTCTCACCAAATGAGAGGATACTGCCAATGTTACAGTGAAGGAGGAATGGGTACAAGAATTGGAAATGATTAAAAAGGAAGTACTTAAAAGTTTTGGCAGTCCTCAAAGTTGACAAGGTCACTGAGCGAAGTAAGGGTGGAAATTGCAAGGGCTCTGACCACAACCTTCCAATCCTCCTTGGATCCGGGGACAGTGGCTGGAGGGTTGGCAGTGGTATAGCCCTGTTTATAGAAGGGGAAAGGAATAAACCTCACAAATACAGACCGCTCAGTCCGATATCCATGGTGAGGAAACTTTTAGAGACATTATTCAGGGACAGAATTCATCGTCACGTGGGTGTACGAGGGTTCATAAATGACAGCTGACATGGATCTGTTAAAGGGAAATCGTGTCTGATAAACCTTATTGAGTTCTTCAGTGAAATATCACAGAGGGTTTATCAGTGAGTGGGTTAGTAGGATCAGACTGTTTGGCATATTAAAGGGTGTGGGGGAGTGAGGGGAGAGTGGGATAAGACTGGGTGGGATATTACAGTGTATGGGGGAGTGAGGGGGAAAGTGGGATTAGATTGGGTGGGATATTAAAGGGAATGGGGAGTGAGGGGGAGAGTGGGATTAGATTGGGTAGGATATTAAAGGGTATGGGGAGTGAGGAGGAGAGTGGGATTAGATTGGGTGGGATATTAAAGGGTATGGGGAGAGTGGGATTAGATTGGGTGGGATATTAAAGGGTATGGGGAGTGAGGGGGAGAGTGGGATTAGACTGGGTGGGATATTAAAGGGTATGGGGAGAGTGGGATTAGATTGGGTGGGATATTAAAGGGTATGGGGAGTGAGGGGGAGAGTGGGATTAGACTAGGTGGGATATTAAAGGGTATGGGGAGAGTGGGATTAGATTGGGTGGGATATTAAATGGTACGGGGAGTGAGGGGGAGACTGGGATTAGACTGGGTGGGATATTAAAGGGTATGGGGAGAGTGGGATTAGATTGGGTGGGATATTAAAGGGTATGGGGAGAGTGGGATTAGACTAGGTGGGATATTAAATGGTACGGGGAGTGAGGGGGAGAGGGGATTAGACTGGATGGGATATTAAAGTGTATGGGGAGTGAGCAGGGGAGAGTGGGATTAGACTGGGTGGGATATTAAAGGGTGTGGGGAGTAAGCGGAGAGTGGGATTAGACTGGGCGGGATATTAAAGGGTATGGGAAAGTGAGGAGGAGAGTGAGATTAGGTTGCGCGGGATATTAAAGGGTATGGGGAGAGTGAGATTAGATTGGGTGGGATATTAAAAGGTGAGGGGAGTGTGCGATTAGACTGGGTGGGATATTGAAGGGAGAGTGGGATTAGACTGGGTGGGATATTAAATGGTACGGGGAGTGAGGGGGAGAGGGGATTAGACTGGATGGGATATTAAAGTGTATGGGGAGTGAGGGGGAGAGGGGATTAGACTGGGTGGGATATTAAAGTGTATGGGGAGTGAGCAGGGGAGAGTGGGATTAGACTGGGCGGGATATTAAAGGGTATGGGAAAGTGAGGAGGAGAGTGGGATTAGAGTGGGTGGGATATTACAGGGTATGGAGAGTGAGGGGGAGAGTTGGATTAGACTGGGCAGGATATTAAACGGTGTGGGAGTGAGGGGGAGAGTGGGATTAGACTGGGTGGGATATTAAAGGGTATGGGAAAGTGAGGAGGAGAGTAGGATTAGACTGGGTGGGATATTAAAGGGTATGGGGGAGTGAGGGGAGAGTGGGATTAGACTGGGTGGGATATTACTGTGTATGGGGGAGTGAGGGGGAAAGTGGGATTAGACTGGGTGCGATATTAACGTTTCCTGTTGTAAATATTTCCATATCTATATTTCTCATTCATGTTTGATATGTCAACAGTCACGCTGCAAGTGCTGGTTCCAGCACCGTGGAGTGAATTACTGAGGTCTCTGCTAATATATGTGTGTGTGTCTGTGAGAGTGTGAGTGATTGTATCTGTGAGTATGTGTGATTGTGTGTGTGTGACTGTGTGAGAGTGTGAGTGTGTGTAACTGTGAGTGTGTGTGTATGTGAGTGCATGTGACTGTGTGTGTGTGTCTGAGAGCTTGTGTAACTGAGAGTGTGTGTGAGTGCATGTGACTGTGTGTGTGTGTGTGTGTGTGTGTGTGTGTGTCTGAGAGCGTGTGTGTGTGTATGTGTGTGTGTGTATGACGGTGTGAGTATGAGTGTGACTGAGTGTTTGAGTGTGTGTGAGTGTGACTGTGTGTATGTGTGTCTGTGTATGTCTGTGTGTCTGACTGTGAGTGTGTGTGTGTGTGTGTGAGTATGTGTGACTGCGTGTGTGCATGTGTATGTGTGAGTGTGTGAATGTGAGTGTGAGTATGTGTGAGAGTGACTGTGCCTGTGTCTCTGTGACTGTGAGTGTGTGTGTGTGAATGTGACTGTGTGTGTGTGTCTGTGTCTCTGTGACTGTGTGAGTGTTTGTGACGGTGAGTGTGTATGTGCGAGTGTGTTGGATTGTGTGTTTGACTGTGAGGGTGTGTGGGTATGTGTGTGTGTGTGTGCCTGTGCATGACTGTGTGTGTGTGTGCCTGTGCATGACTGTGTGTGTGTGTGTGAGAGTGAGTGTGTGTGTGACTGTGTATGTGTGGGACTGTGTGAGTGTGTGTGACGGTGAGTGTGTGTGAATGTGTGTATGAACGTGAGTGTGGCTGTGAGTGTGTGTGTGAATGTGTGTGTGTGTGAGAGAGTGCGTGTGATTGTGAGAGTGAACTGTGAGTGTGTCTGAGTGTGTGTGACTGTGATTATGTATGTGAATGTGAGTGTGATTGTGTGGGTGACTTTGAGTATGAATGTGAGTGTTTGTGTGACTGTGTGTGTGTGAGTTTGGGTGACTGAGTGTGAGTGTGTGTGACTGTGTGTGTGTGAGACTGTGTGAATGTGTGTTTGTGTGACTGCGTGTGCATGTGTGTGTGTGTGTGTGTGTTTGTGTGTGTGAGAGAGAGTGTGTGACAGAGTGTGACTGAGAGTGTGACTTTGTGTGTGTGTGTGTGACTGTGTGTGTGTATGTGAGTGAGTGTGTGTGTATGTGAGTGAGTGTATGTGTGTGTGACTGTGTGTGCATGTGCCAGTGTGTGTAACTGTGAGTGTGTGAGTGTGTTATTGTGTGTATGACAGTGAGTGTGTTATTGTGTGTATGACTGTTTGTGTGTGTGTGTCTGTGAGTGTCACTGTGTGTGTGTGTGTGTGTGTGTGTGTGAGTGACTGAGAGTGAGTGTGACTTTCTGTGAGTGTGTGTGTGTGTGTGAGAGAGAGTGAGTGTAAATGTCAGTGTGTGAATGTATGTGAATGTGAGTATGTGTGTAAGTGTGTGTGTGAGTGTGTGGCCATGAGTGTGTGTGTGTGTGTGTGACTGAAAGTCTGACTGCGTGTATGTGTGTTTGTGTGTGTTTATGTGTGTGACTGTGAGTGTGTATGTGTGTGTGACTATAAGTGTTTGAGTGTGTGTGACTGTGACTTTGTGTGATTGTGTGTGACTGTGTGTGTGAGTGTGTGACTGTGTGTATGAGAGTGAGTGTGTGTTAGTGTGAGTATGTGTGTGTGTGACTGCGTGTGTGTGTGACTGCGTGTGTGTGTGACTGCGTGTGTGTGTGACTGTGTGTGTGTTTGACTGTGTGTGAGTGCATGTGACTGTGTGTGTGTGTGTGTCTGAGAGCGTGTGTGACTGTGTGTGTGAGTGTGTATGACGGTGTGAGTGTGACTGAGTGTTTGAGTGTGTGTGTGTGTGTATGTGTGTCTGTGTGTCTGTGACTGTGAGAGTGTGTGTGTGAGTGTGACTGTGAGTGTGTGCGACTGTGCATGTGTATGTGTGAGTGTAAATGTCAGTGTGTGAATGTGAGTGTGAGAGTGTGTGTGAGAGTGACTGTGTGTCTGTGTCTCTGTGATAGTGTGTGTGTGAGTGTGACTGTGTGTGTGTGTCTATGTCTCTGTGACTGTGAGAGTGTGTGTGTGAGTGTGAGAGTTTTTGTGATGGTGAGTGTGTTGGATTGTGTGTTTAACTGTGAGGGTGTGTGAGTATGTGTGTGTGTGTGTCTGTGCATGACTTTGAGGGTGTGTGAGAGTGTGTGTGTATGTGTGAGAGTGAGTGTGTGTGTGACTGTGTATGTGTGGGACTGTGTGTGTCACAGTGTGTGTGTGACGGTGAGTGTGTGTGAATGTGTGTATGAACGTGAGTGCGGCTGTGAGTGTGTGTGACTGTGAGAGAATGTGTGTGAATGTGTGTGTGTGAGAGAGTGCGTGTGATTGTGAGAGTGAACTGTGAGTGTGACTGTGTGTGTCACTGTGTGTGCGTGACTGTGTGTGTGTGACTGTGATTGTGTATGTGAATGTGAGTGTGATTGTGTGGATGACTTTGAGTATGAATGTGAGTGTTTGTGTGACTGTGAGTGAGTGTGTGAGAGTGTGAGTTTGGGTGACTGAGTGTGAGTGTGTGTGACTGTGTGTGTGTGACTGTGTGAATGTGTGTTTGTGTGACTGCGTGTGCGTGTTTGTGTGTGTGTGTGTGTGAGAGAGAGTGTGTGTGACTGTAGGAGCGTGTGTTTGTGTGACTGCGTATGTGTGTTTGTGTGTGTGTGTGTGAGAGAGTGTGTGTGACTGTGAGAGTGTGACTTTGTGTGTGTATGTGTGACAGTGTGTGTGAGTGTGTGAGTGAGTGTATGTGTGTGTGACTGTGTGCATGTGCCAGTGTGTGTAACTGTGAGTGTGTGAGTGTGTTATTGTGTGTATGACAGTGAGTGTGTTGTGTGTATGACTGACTGTGTGTGTGTCTGTGAGTGTCACTGTGTGTGTGTGTGTGAGTGACTGTGAGAGTGAGTGTGTGAGTGTGACTTTTTGTGTGTGTGTGAGAGAGTGTAAATGTCAGTGTGTGAATGAATGTGAATGTGAGTATGTATGTGTGTGTGTGTGAGTGTGTGTGACTGTGTGTGTGTGGCCATGAGGTGTGTGTGTGTGTGTGACTGTGTGTGTGTGTGACTGTGAGAGTCTGACTGCGTGTATGTATGTTTGTGTGTGTTTATGCGTATGTGTGAGTGTGTCTGTGACTGTGAGTGTGTATGTGTGTGTGTTTATGCGTATGTGTGTGTGACTGTGAGTGTGTATGTGTGTGTGACTATAAGTGTTTGAGTGTTTGTGACTGTGATTGTGTGTGACTGTGGGCATGTGACTGTGAGAGTGTGACTGTGTGTATGAGAGTGTGAGTATGTGAGTATGATTGTGTGTTAGTGTGAGTATGTGTGTGTGTGACTGTGTGTGTGTTTGACTGTGAGTGCATGTGACTGTGTGTGTGTGTGTCTGAGAACGTGTGTGACTGAGTGTGTGTGACTGTGTATGACGGTGTGTGTGTGTGAGTGTGACTGTGTGTATGTGTGTCTGTGACTGTGAGAGTGTGTGTATGAGTGTGACTGTGAATGTGTGTGACTGTGCGTGTGAATGTGTGAGTGTAAATGTCAGTGTGTGAAGGTGTGTGAATGTGAGTGTGAGTATGTGTGTAAGTGTGAGAGTGTCTGTGTCTCTGTGACTGTGAGAGTGTGTGTATGAGTGTGACTGTGTGTGTGTGTCTATGTCTCTGTGACTGTGAGAGTGTGTGTGTGAGTGTGTGTGTGTGACTGTGCATGACTGTGTGTGTGTGTGAGAGTGAGTATGTGTGTAAGTGTGTGTGTGTGTGAGAGTGACTGTGTGTCTGTGTCTCTGTGACTGTGAGAGTGTGTGTGTGAGTGTGACTGTGTGTGTGTCTATGTCTCTGTGAGTGTGACTGAGTGTGAGTGTGTGAGTTTTTGTGATGGTCAGTGTGTATGTGTGAGTGTGTGTGACTGAGTGTGTATGTGTGAGTGTGTTGGATTGTGTGTTTGACTGTGAGGGTGTGTGAGTATGTGTGTGTGTGTGTCTGTGCATGACTGTGTGTGTGTGAGAGTGTGTGTGTGACTGTGTATGTGTGGGACTGTGTGTGTCGCAGTGAGTGTGTGACGGTGAGTGTGTGTGAATGTGTGTATGAACGTGAGTGTGACCGTGAGTGTGGCTGTGAACGTGTGTGAATGTGTGTGTGTGTGAGAGTGCGTGTGATTGTGAGAGTGAACTGTGAGTGTGACTGAGTGTGTGTGTCACTGTGTGTGCGTGACTGTGTGTGTGTGAATGTGTGATTGTGTGACAGCGTGTGCGTGTTTGTGTGTGTGAGAGTGTGTGTGACTGTAGGAGCGTGTGTTTGTGTGACAGAGTGTGACTTTTTGTGTGTGTGTGTGTGTGTGTGAGACAGTGTGTGTGAGTGTGTGAGTGAGTATATGTGTGTGTGACTGTGTGTGTAAGTTTTGGTATGTGTGCATTGCCAGTGTGTGTGTGTGTTATTGTGTGTATGACTGTTTGTGTGTGTGTGTCTGTGAGTGTCACTGTGTGTGTGTGTGTGTGACTGTGAGAGTGAGTGTGTGAGTGTGACTTTTTGTGTGTGTGTGTGAGAGAGAGAGTGAGTGTAAATGTCAATGTGTGAATGTCTGTGAATGTGAATCTGAGTATGTGTGTAAGTGAGTGTGTGAGTGAGAGTGTTTGTGTGTGTCTGAGTGTGTCTGTGTGAGTGTGTGTGACTGTGTGTGTGTGGCCATGAGTGTGTGTGACTGTGTGTGTGACTGCGTGAGTCTGACTGTGTGTATGTGTGTTTATGTGTGTGTGTGTGTGTGTGTGTGACTATAAGTGTTTGAGTGTGTGTGACTGTGTGTGTGTGTGGGCGTGTGACTGTGAGAGTGTGACTGTATCTGTGTGAGTGTGAGTATGTGTGTATGTGACTGCGTGTGTGTGTGACTGTGTGTGTGTGAATGCGTGTCTGTGTGAGTGTGGTTGTGAGAGTGACTGTAAATGTGTGATTGTGTGAGAGTGTAAGTGTGACTGAGTGTGACTGTGCATGTGTGTGAGTGTGAATGCGTGTGAATATGAGTGTGAGTGTGTGTGTGTGTGAGTTTCTGTGTGAGACAGTGTGTGTGTGTGTGTGTGACTTTGTGTGTATGTGACCATGAGCGTGTGTGTGTGTGTGTGAGAGATGGTGATTGTGTGTGACTATGTGAGTTTGACTGTGTGTGTGTGTTTGTGTGTGAGTGTGTGTGACTGTGTGTGGGTGTGTGAGCATCTGACTGTGAGGGTGTGACTGAGTGTGACTGTGTCTGTGTGAGTGAGTGACTGTTTGTTTATATGTGAGTGTGTGTGAGTGTTTGTGTGTGTGTGTGAGAGAGTGGGTTAGTGCGAGTACATGTGTCTGAATGTGTGCGCATTTGTTTGATTCTGTGTGTGAGTGACTGTGAGTGTGTCTGTGTGTGTCTGTGTGACTGAGAGTGTGACTGAGAGTGTGACTGAGAGTGTGACTGAGAGTGTGATTGAGAGTGTGACTGTTAGTGTGACTGTATGTGTGACAATGTGTGTGTGAAGGTGTGACTGTTTGTGTGTGTGAATCTGAGTGTATGAATGTGTGTGTGAGTGAGAGTGTGAGTGTGTGTGTGTGTGACTCTGTGAGTGTGAATGTGTGTGTTTGTGACTGTGAGTGTGTGTTTGTGAGTGTGACTGTGAGTGTGTGAGTGTGTGTGAGTGTGTGTTTGTGAGAGTGTGTGTGTGACTGCGTGTGTGTGAGTGTGTGTGTTTCTGTGTGTGAGTGTGTGTGACTGTGTGTGTTTGTAAGTGTGTGTGTGTGTGAGTCTGTATGTGACTGTGTGTTTTACTGTGTATGTGTGTGACTGTGTGAGCATGGCTGTATATGTTTATCTGTGTGAGACAATGCATGTGATTGTGAGAGTGTAACTGTGAGTGTGACTGAGTGTGTGTGACTGTGTTTGTGACTGTGAGTGTGCATGACTGTGAGTGTGTGTGTGTGACTATGAGTATGACTGTGTGTGTTTGACTGTGTGTGTGTGAATGCGTGTCTGTGTGAGTGTGGTTGTGAGAGTGACTGTAAATGTGTGATTGTGTGAGAGTGTAAGTGTGACTGTGAGTGTGACTGTGCATGTGTGTGTGAGTGTGAATGCGTGTGAATATGAGTGTGTGTGTTTCTGTATGAGACAGTGTGTGTGTGTGTGTGTGTGACTTTGTGTGTATGTGACCATGAGTGTGTGTGTGTGTGAGAGAGATGGTGATTGTGTGTGACTATGTGAGTTTGACTGTGTGTGTTTATGTGTGTGAGTGCGTGTGACTGTGAGTGTGTGTGTGTGACTGTAGTGTTTGAGTGTGTGTGACTGTGTGTGGGTGTGTGAGCATCTGATTGTGAGAGTGTGACTGTGAGTGTGACTGTGTCTGTGTGAGTGAGTGACTGTTTATATGTGAGTATGTGTGTGTGTGTGAGAGAGTGGGTTAGTGCGAGTACATGTGTCTGAATGTGTGCGCATTTGTTTGATTCTGTGTGTGAGTGACTGTGAGTGACTGTGAGTGTGTCCGTGTGTGTATGTGTGACTGAGAGTGTGACTGAGAGTGTGACTGAGAGTGTGACTGTATGTGTGACAATGTGTGTGTGAAGGTGTGACTGTTTGTGTGTGTGAATCTGAGTGTATGAATGTGTGTGTGAGTGAGAGTGTGAGTGTGTGTGTGTGTGACTCTGTGAGTGTGACTGTGAGTGTGAATGTGTGTGTGTTTGTGACTGTGAGTGTGTGTTTGTGAGTGTGACTGTGAGTGTGTGAGTGTGTGTTTGTGAGAGTGTGTGTGTGACTGCGTGTGTGTGAGTGTGTGTGTTTCTGTGTGTGAGTGTGTGTGACTGTGTGTTTGTAAGTGTGTGTGTGTGTGAGTGTATGTGACTGTGTGTTTTACTGTGTATGTGTGTGACTGTGTGAGCATGGCTGTATATGTTTATCTGTGTGAGACAATGCATGTGATTGTGAGAGTGTAACTGTGAGTGTGACTGAGTGTGTGTGACTGTGTGTTTGTGACTATGACTGTGAGTGTGCATGACTGTGTGTGTGTGTGTGTGTGTGTGTGACTATGAGTATGACTGTGTGTGTGTGAATGCGTGTCTGTGTGAGCGTGGTTGTGAGAGTGACTGTAAATGTGTGATTGTGTGAGAGTGTAAGTGTGACTGTGAGTGTGACTGTGCATGTGTGTGTGAGTGTGAATGCGTGTGAATATGTGTGTGTGTGTGTTTCTGTGTGAGACAGTGTGTGTGTGTGTGTGTGTGTGACTTTGTGTGTATGTGACCATGAGTGTGTGTGTGTGTGTGTGAGAGAGATGGTGATTGTGTGTGACTATGTGAGTTTGACTGTGTGTGTGAGTGCGTGTGACTGTGAGTGTGTGTGTGTGACTGTAGTGTTTGAGTGTGTGTGACTGTGTGTGGGTGTGTGAGCGTGTGACTGTGAGTGTGACTGTGTCTGTGTGAGTGAGTGACTGTTTATATGTGAGTGTGTGTGTTTGTGTGTGTGTGTGAGAGAGTGGGTTAGTGCGAGTACATGTGTCTGAATGAGTGCGCATTTGTTTGATTCTGTGTGTGAGTGAGTGTGAGTGTGACTGTGAGTGTGACTGTGTGTGTGTTTGTGTGTGTGTGGCTGCGAGTGTGACTGTGAGTGTGTTTGACTGTGTGTGTATGTGTGTCTGTGTGAGTGTGGCTGTGAGTGACTGTAAATGTGTGATTGTGTGTGAGTGAAAGTGTGACTCTATGTGCGTCTGTGTGCGTGAGTGTGTGTGTCAGTGTGTGTGACTATGAGTGTGTGTGTGTTTGACTGTGGGAGTGTGTGTGTCAGTGTGAATGCGAGTGTGCGTGTGTGTGTGTGTGTGAATGTGAGTGTGTGAATATCTGTGTGCGTAAGTGTGTGTTAATTAGTTTCTGTGTGAGACAGTGTGTGTGTGAGACTGTACGTGTTTGAGTGTGTGTGACTGTGAATGTGTATGAGTGTGTGTGACTGTGTATGTGTGGGTGTGTGAGCATCTGACTGTGAGAGTGACTGTGTCTGTGTGAGTGAGTGACTGTTGGTTTATATGTAAGTGTGTGTGACTGTGAGTGTGTGTTTGTGTCTGTGTGTGTGAGAGAGTGTGTTAGTGTGAGTATAAGTGTGTGTGACTGTGTGTGAGTGTGTGTGTGTGACTGTGTATGTGTGCAATTGTGTGTGTGTGAGTGTGAATGTGTGTGTGTGTGTTTGATTGTGTGTGTGAGTGACTGAGAGCAACTGTGAGTGTGACTGTGTGTGTGTTTGAGTGTGACTGTGAGTGTGACTAAGTGTGTATGAGTGTAAGTGTGCCTGTGCATGTGTGTCTGTGAGTGTGTGTGTCTGTGTGTGCATGTGATTGTAAGTGTGACTGTGTGTGTGTGACGGTGTGTGTGCCTGTGTGTGTGAGATTGTGAGCATGTGACTGTGAGAGTGTGACTGTGAGAGTGTGACTGTTAGTGTGACTATGTGTGACTGTATGTGTGACAGTGTGTGTGTGAAGGTGTGACTGATTGTGTGTGTGTGAGTGTGTGTGAATGTGAGTGTGTGTGACTATGAGTGTGACTGTGTGTGTCTGTGTGTATCTGTGAATGTCACTGTGTGTGTGTTTGACTGTGTGAGCGTGACTGTGTGTGTTTATCTGTGTGAGAGTGCGTGTGATTGTGAGGGTGTAACTGTGAGTGTTACTGAGTGTGTGTTTGACTGTGTGTGTGACTGTGAGTGTGTGTGTGTGAATGTGAGTGTGATTGTGCATGGGTGACTATGGGTATGAATGTGAGTGTGACTGTGAGTGTGTGAGAGTGTGTGTGTGTGAGTGCGTGAGTGTGTGTGACTGCATGTGTGTGTGTGCGTGTGTGTGTGACTGCATGTGTGTGTGTGCGTGAATGTGTGTGACTGCATGTGTGTGTGTGCGTGAGTGTGTGTGACTGCATGTGTGTGTGTGTGTGTGCGTGAGTGTGTGTGACTGCATGTGTGTGTGTGCGTGAGTGTCTGTGACTGCATGTGTGTGTGTGCGTGAGTGTGTGTGACTGCATGTGTGAGTGTGCATGACAGTGTGTGTGTGTGTGAGACTGTGAGTGTGACTGTCAGTGTGTTGTGTGAGATTGGTTGAGTGTGTGTGTGTGTGTTTGTGTGACTGTGTGTGTGTGAGAGAGAGATTATGGGAGTGTGTGTGTTTGTGACTGTGTGTGTGTAAGTGTGGGTGTGTGTGTGTGTGTGTGTGTGACTGTGTGTTTGTGACTGTGTGTGTGAATGTGAGTGTGAGTGTGTGAGTGTGTGTGTGAGTGTGTGTGTGTGTCTGTGTGAGAGTGTGTGTGTGTGTGTATTAGTGAGTGTGTGTGTGACTGAGTATGTTGTGTGAGTTTGGGTAACTGTGAGTGTGAGTGCGTGTGACTGTGTGACTGTGTGTTTGTGTGACTGCGTGTGCATATTTGTGTGTGTGTGTATGAGAATATGTGTGACAGAGTGTGTGTTTGTGTAACTGTACGTGTGTTTGTGTGTGTGTGAGAGAGTTTGTGACTGTTAGTGTGAATGTGTGTGTGTGACTGTGTGTGCGTGTGAGAGAGAGTTTGATTTTGTGTGTGTGTGTTTGTGTGTGTGAGCGTGTGTTACTGAGTGTGACTGTGTGTGTGACTATAAGTGTTTCAGTGTGTGTGACTGTGTGTGGGTATGTGACCGTCTGACTGTGAGAGTGACTGTGTCTGTGTGAATGAGTGACTGTTAGTTTATATGTAAGTGTGTGTGACTGTGAGTGTGTGAGTGCGTGTTTGTGTCTGTGTGTGTGAGAGAGTGTGTTAGTGTGAGTATGAGTGTGTGTGTGTGCAATTGTGTGTGTGAGTGTGAATGTGAGTGTGAATGTGTGTGCGTGCATTTGATTGTGTGTGTGAGTGACTGTGACTGAGTGTGACTGTGTGTGTGTGTATGTGTGACTCTGTGTGTGTGTCAGTGTAAGTGTGAGTGTGTTTGACGGTGTGTGTGCCTGTGAGTTTGTGAGTGTGTGTGTGTGTGTGTGTGTGTGTGACTGTGATTGTGTGTGACTGTGTGGGTCTGACTATGTGTGTGTTTATGTGTGTGTGACTGTGAGTGTGTGTGATTGTGTATGAGTGTGTATGAATGTGTGTGTGTGTGACTGTGAGAGTGTGACTGAGTGTGACTGTGTCTGTGTGAGTGTGTGACTGTTGTGTGTATGTGTGTGTGTGTGACTGTTAGTGTGTGTGAGAGTGTGTGTGTCTGTGCGATAGTGTGACTGTGAGAGTGTGACTGTGAGTGTGATTGTGTCTGTGTGAGTGTGTGACTGTGTGTATGAGAGTGTGTGTGACTGTGAGTGTGTGAATGTGGGTTTATTTTTGTATTTGTGTGTATGAGTATGAGTGTGTGTGACTGCGTATGAGTGTGTGTGACTGCGTATGAGTGTGTGTGTGTGTGAGTGTGACAGTCAGTGTGTGTGTGTGTGACTGTGAGTGTGTGACTGTGAGTGTGACTGTGTGTGTGTTTGAATCAGTGAGTGTCACTGTTTGTGTGTTTGACTGTGTGTGTGTTTGTGAGTGTGTGTGACTGTGTGTATGTGAGTGTGTGTGTGTGTTTGTGAGAGTGTGTGTGTGTATATGTGTGAATGTGTGTCTGTGTGAGTGTGGCTGTGAGAGTCACTGTAAATGTGTGATTGTGAGTAAGTATGACTGTGTGTGAGTTTTTGTGTGTGAGTGTGTGTGATTGTAAGTGTGACTATGTGTGTGTGTGAGTGTGTGTTTGACTGTGAGAGTGTGTGTGTGTGTGTGACTGAGTGTGACTGCGAGTGTGAGAGTATGCGTGACTAAGTGTGAGTTTGTGTTTGTCAGTGTGTGTGTTTGTAAGTGTGTGTGTGTGTGAGTGTATGTGACTGTGTGTTTTACTGTGTATGTGTGTGACTGTGTGAGCATGGCTGTATATGTTTATCTGTGTGAGACAATGCATGTGATTGTGAGAGTGTAACTGTGAGTGTGACTGAGTGTGTGTGACTGTGTGTTTGTGACTATGACTGTGAGTGTGCATGACTGTGTGTGTGTGAGTGTGTGTGTGTGACTATGAGTATGACTGTGTGTGTGTGAATGCGTGTCTGTGTGAGTGTGGTTGTGAGAGTGACTGTAAATGTGTGATTGTGTGAGAGTGTAAGTGTGAGTGTGACTGTGTGTGTGTGTGTGTGTGTTTGACTGTGAGAGTGTGTGTGTGTGTGTGACTGAGTGTGACTGCGAGTGTGAGAGTATGCGTGACTAAGTGTGAGTTTGTGTTTGTCAGTGTGTGTGATTGTAAGTGTGACTGTGTGTGTGTGTGTGACTGAGAGTGTGACTGTGAGAGTGTGACTGTTAGTGTGACAGTATGTGTGACAATGTGTGTGTGTCAAGGTGTGACTGTTCATGTGTGTGTGAGTTTGTGTGAATGTGGCTGTGTGTGACTGTGTGTGTATGTGACCATGAGTGGGTGTGTGTGTGTGAGAGGCTGTGATTGTGTGTGACTGTGTGAGTTTGACTGTGTGTGTGTGTTTATGTGTGTGACTGTGAGTGTGTGTGTGTGTGTGACTAAGTGTTTGAGTGTGTGTGACTGTGTGTGAGTGTGTATGTGAGCGTCTGACTGTGTGAGTGTGACTGTGTCTGTGTGAGTGAGTGACTGTTTATACGGGAGTGTGTGTGACTGTGAGTGTGTGTTTGTGTATGTGTGAGTGAGAGAGTGTGAGTATGTGTGTGTGCGACTGTGTGTGAGTGTGTGCGAGTATGTGAGTGTGTGTGTGTGACTGTGTGCGAGTGTATGTGCGAGTGTGACTGAGTGTTTGAGCATGTGTGACTGTGAGTGTGACTGTGTGTGTGTTTGTATCTGTGAGTGTCATTGTGAGTGTGTGTGACTGTGTGTGTGAGTGTAACTGTGTGTGACTGTGTATGTGTCTGTGAGTGTGTGTGTGAATGTGTGAGTGTGTGTGAGTGTGTCTGTTTGTGTGACTGTGTGTGTGTGTGTGACTGTGAGTGTGTGGGACCGTGTGTGTGAGTGACTGTGTGTGTGTGTGTGTGCGCGCGCATGTGATTGTGTGACTGAGTGTGTGTGACAGTGTGTATGCCTGTGTGTGACTGTGAGTTTGTTAGTGTGTGTGCCTCTGATTGTGTGTGTGACTGTGTGTGAAGGTGTGAGTATGTGCGAGTGTGACTGTGAGTGTTTGAGCGTGTGTGACTGTGTGTGTGTTTTTATCTGCGAGTGTCACTGTGAGTGTGTGACTGTGTGTGTGTGAGTGTGTGTGTTTGTGAGAGTGTGTGTGTGACTGTGTATGTGTCTGTGAGTGTGTGTGTGAGTATGTGTGACTGTGTGTGAGTGTGTCTGTGTAACTGTGTGTGTGTGTGTGACTGAGTGTGTGGGACCGTGTGTGTGAGTGACTGTGAGTGTGACTGTGTGTGTGTGTGAATTTGTGACTGTGTGAGTGTGGCTGTGAGTGTGTATGCCTGTGATTGTGTGTGAGTGTGTGTGTGTGTGTGTGTGTGAGATTTTGTGTATGTGGGTGTGTGAGCACGTGACTGTGAGAGTATGACTGTGAGAGTGTGACTGTGAGAGTGTGAGTGTGACTGTTAGTGTGACTATGTGTGACAATGTGTGTGTGTGAAGGTGTGACTGTGTGTGTGTCAGTGTGTGTGAATGCATGTGTGTGTCTGTGAGTGTGTGTGTGTGAATGTGTGAGTGTGTCTGTTTGTGTGTGTGTGTGTGTGTGTGACTGTGAGTGTGTGGGACCGTGTGTGTGAGTGACTGTGTGTGTGTGTGCGCGCATGTGATTGTGTGACTGAGTGTGTGTGACGGTGTGTATGCCTGTGTGTGACTGTGAGTTTGTTAGTGTGTGTGCCTCTGATTGTGTGTGTGACTGTGTGTGAAGGTGTGAGTATGTGCGAGTGTGACTGTGAGTGTTTGAGCGTGTGTGACTGTGAGTGTGACTGTGTGTGTGTTTTTATCTGTGAGTGTCACTGTGAGTGTGTGACTGTGTGTGTGTGAGTGTGTGTGTTTGTGAGAGTGTGTGTGTGACTGTGTATGTGTCTGTGAGTGTGTGTGTGAGTATGTGAGAGTGTGTGTGTGACTGTGTATGTGTCTGTGAGTGTGTGTGTGAGTATGTGTGACTGTGTGTGAGTGTGTCTGTGTAACTGTGCGTGTGTGTGTGACTGAGTGTGTGGGACCGTGTGTGTGAGTGACTGTGAGTGTGACTGTGTGTGTGTGAATTTGTGACTGTGTGAGTGTGGCTGTGAGTGTGTATGCCTGTGATTGTGTGTGAGTGTGTGTGTGTGTGAGTGTGTGAGATTTTGTGTATGTGGGTGTGTGAGCACGTGACTGTGAGAGTATGACTGTGAGAGTGTGACTGTGAGAGTGTGAGTGTGACTGTTAGTGTGACTATGTGTGACAATGTGTGTGTGTGAAGGTGTGACTGTGTGTGTGTCAGTGTGTGTGAATATGAGTGTGTGAATGCATGTGTGTGACTGTGTGTGTGTGAGTGTGAGAGCGTGAGACTGAGAGTGTGACTTTGGAAGTGTGATTGTGTGTGTGACTGTGTCTGTGAGCGAGTGACTGTTCGTTTGTATGTAAGTGCTTGTGACTGTGAGTGTGTGTTTGTGTGTGTGTGTGTGTGAGAGAGAGAGAGTTAGTGTGAGTATGTGTGTGTGACTGTGTGTGTGAGTGTATGAGTGTGATGTGCGAGTGTGTCTGTGTGAGTGTGACTGTGTGTGTTTGACTGTGTGTGTGAGTGACTGAGTGTGACTTTGTGTGTGTGTATGTGTGACACTGTATGTGGGTGTGACTGTGAGTGTGAGTGTGTGTGAGTGTAAGTGTGATTGTGTGTGTGTTTCTGTGTGTGTGAGTGGGTGTGTATGTGTGTGATTGTGAGTGTGACTGTGGATGTGTGTGATGGTGTGTGTACCTGTGTGTGACTGCAAGTTTGTAAGTGTGTGTGCCTGTGTGTGTGAGTGTGTTTGACTGTGTGTGTGTGAGTGTGTGAGATTGTGTGTCTGTGGGTGTGTATGCATGTGACTGTGAGAGTGTGACTGTTAGTGTGACTGTATGTGTGACTGTGTGTGTGTGAGAGTGTGACTGTTTGTGTGTGAGTGTGTGTGACTGAGTGTGTGTGAGTGTGTGAATGTGAGTGTTACTGTGTGTGTGTTTGCATCTGTGAGCGTCACTGTGTGTGTGTTGATTGTGTGTGTGTGTTTGACTGTGAGTGTGTGTTTGTGAGTGTGACTGTGAGTGTGTGAGCGTGTGTAACTGTGTGTGTGAGTGTGTGTGTGTCTGCGAGTGTGTGTGTGAGTCTGTGTGTGACTGTGTGTTTTACTGTGTGTGTGTTTATGTGTGTGAGAGAGTGCGTGTGATTGTGAGAGTGTGACTGTGTGCGTGGCTGTGTGTGTGTGTGTGTGTGATGTGAATGTGACTGTGTGTGTTTGTGTGTGAGTGTGGGTGACTGTGTGTGAGTATGTGTGTGAGTGTGTGTGAATGTATGTGACTGTGTGTGTGTATGTGTGTGTGTGTCTGTCAGAGTGGGTGTGACAGTGAGAGTGTGACTGAGTGTGATTCTCTGTGTGCGCGCGGGTGTGTGTGTTTTTGTCAGTGTGTTACTGTGAGTGTGTGACCGTTTGTGTGACTGTACGTGTGTTTGTGTGACTGTGTGTGAGTGTGTGTGTTTGTGAGAGTGTGTGTGTGTGACTGTGTGTGTATGTGACCATGAGTGTGTGTGTGTGACTGTGATTGTGTGTGGATGTGTGTGTGACAGTGTGAGTTTGACTGTGTGTGTTTATGTGTGTGAGTGTGTGTGACTGTAAGTGTTTGAGTGTGTGTGACTGTGAGTGTGTGTGACAGTGTGTGAATGTGTGAGCGTCTGACTGTGCGAGTGTGACTGTGATTGTGACTGTGTCTGTGTGAGTGAGTGACTGTTTATACGGGAGTGTGTGTGACTGTGAGTGTGTGTTTGTGTGCGTGTGAGAGTGTGTTAGTGTGAGTATGTGTGTGTGTGACTATGTGTGAGTGTGTGTGTGTGTGTGACTGTGTGTGTGCGTCTGTGAGTTTTACTGCGTGTGTGTGACTGTGTGTGTGTGAGTGACATTGAGAGTATGTGTGTGAGTGTGACTGTGTGTGTTTGTGTTTGTGACTCTGTGTGTGTGTGACTGTGTGCGTGTGAGTGTGACTGTCAGTGTGTGATTGTGTGTGACTTTGAGTGTGTAAGTTTGCATGTATGTGTCTGACTGTGCATGTGTGAGCATGTGACTACGAGAGTGTGATTGTGAGTATGACTGTGTATGTGTGAGTGTGTGACTGACTTTGTGTGTGAGTGTTTGTGACTGTGAGTGTGTGTGTGTGTGTTTGTGTGACTGTGTGTGTGTGTTACAGTGGGTGAGTGTGAGTGTGACTGTGTGTGACTGTGCATGTGTGTCTGTGAGTTTGTGTGTGAGTGCGGGTGAGTGAATGTATGCGTGTGAACTGTGTTTGTGTGTGAACTGTGTTTGTGTGTATGTGTGTGAGTGTGCGTGTGTGTGACTCTGCGTGTGTGTGTGTGACTTTGTGTCTCTGTGTGTGTGTGTGTGTGTGTGGGTGTGTGTGAGTATGTTTGTGAGACTGTGTATGTGTGACTGTGTGTGTGTGTGACTGAGAGTATGTGTGTGTATCTGTGTGTGAGTGAGTGTGACTTTGTGTATGTGACTGTGAGTTGGTGAGACTTTGTGTGTGGCTGTGTGTGTGATTGTTTGTGTATGTGAATCTGAGTGTGTGTGACTGTGTGTGTGTCTGTGAGTGTGACTGTGAGTGTGACTGTGTGTGTGTGTTTGTGACTGAGTGTGTGTGTGTGCGTGTGTGACTGTGTGTGTGCATCAGTGAGTTTCACTGCATGTGTGTGACTGTATGTGTGTGAGTGACTTTGAGAGTGTGTGTTTGAGTGTGACTGTGCATGTGTGTGACTGTGTGTGGGTGCGTGAGCGTGTGACTGTGAGTGTGAGTGTGTGTGTGTGAGACTGTGCGTGTGTGTCTGTGAGTTTGTGTGTGAGTGCGTGTGAGTGAATGTATGTGTGTGTGACTGTGTGTGTGTGTTTGTGACTGTGTGTGTGAGTATGTGAATTAGAGAGTGTTTGTGTATGAGTGTGTGTGGGTGTGTGTGACTGTGTGTGTGCAGCTATGAGTGTCACTGTGTGCATTGTAGCAGTGTGTCTGTATGAGTGACTGTGAGAGTGTGTGTGACTGTGCATTTGTGTGTGTGTGTGTGACTGAGAGTGTGTATGTGAGTGTGACTGAGTGTGTGAGTGCGTGTGACTGTGAGTGTGATTGTGTGTGTGTGACTGTGTTTGTGTGTATGTGTGTGAGTGTGACTGTGTGTGTGTCTGTGAGTGTGACTGTGAGTGTGACTGTGTGTTTGTGACTGAGTGTGTGTGTGTGTGCGTGTGTGACTGTGTGTGTGCATCAGTGAGTTTCACTGCGTGTGTGTGACTGTATGTGTGTGAGTGACTTTGAGAGTGTGTGTTTGAGTGTGACTGTGCATGTGTGTGACTGTGTGTGGGTGCGTGAGCGTGTGACTGTGAGTGTGAGTGTGTGTGTGTGAGACTGTGCGTGTGTGTCTGTGAGTTTGTGTGTGAGTGCGTGTGAGTGAATGTATGTGTGTGTGACTGTGTGTGTGTGTTTGTGACTGTGTGTGTGTGTGAGTATGTGAATTAGAGAGTGTTTGTGTATGAGTGTGTGTGGGTGTGTGTGACTGTGTGTGTGCAGCTATGAGTGTCACTGTGTGCATTGTAGCAGTGTGTCTGTATGAGTGACTGTGAGAGTGTGTGTGACTGTGCATTTGTGTGTGTGTGTGTGACTGAGAGTGTGTATGTGAGTGTGACTGAGTGTGTGAGTGCGTGTGACTGTGAGTGTGATTGTGTGTGTGTGACTGTGTTTGTGTGTATGTGTGTGAGTGTGACTGTGTGTGTGTGTGTGTTTGTGACTGTTGTGATTGTGTGAGTATGATTGTGAGTGTGACTGTGAGTGAGACTGTGTGTGTGTGCAAATGTGTGTGTGTGTGCGTGAGTGTGACTGTGGCAATGTGTTTGTGAATGTGTGTGACTGTAAGTGTGACTGTGTGTGAGTTTGTGTGTGTGAGTGTGTGTGTCTGTGTATGTAATTGTGTGTGACTGTGAGTGTGTGTGTGTGCATGTGTCTATGTGTGAGTGTGTGTGAATGTGTGTGTGACTGTGTGTGTGCGTCTGAGTTTCACTGCATGTGTGTGTGTGACTGTGTGTGTGTGAGTGCCATTGAGAGTATGTGTGTGAGTGTGACTGTGTTTGTGACTCTTTGTGTGACTGTGTGTGTGTGAGTGTGACTGTCAGTGTGTGATTGTGTGTGACTTTGAGTGTGAGTGTGTGTGTGTAAGTGTGTGTGTATGTGTCTGATTGTGTGTGCATGTGTGAGCATGTGACTACGAGAGTGTGACTGTGACTGTGATTGTGAGTATGACTGTGTATGTGTGAGTGTGTGACTGTGTGTGTGTGTGACTGTGTATGTGTGTGTGACTTTGTGTGTGTGTGTGTGTGTGAGTGTTTGTGACTGTGAGTGTGTGTGTGTGTGTTTGTGTGACTGTGTGTGTGTGACTGTGAGTGTATGTCACTGTGTGTGTGTTCGTGTGACTGTGTGTGTGATTGTGAGTGTTTGTCAGTGACTGTGATTGTGTGTGTGTGACTGTGTGGGTGTGTGAGCATGTGGCTGTGAGAGTGTCAATGTGAGAATGTGATTGTGAATGTGACTGTGTGAGTGTGTGATCGTGTGTGAGTGTGTGTGACTGAGTGGGTGTGTGAGTGTGTGTGAGTGTGTCTGTGTGTGTGATTGTGTGTGTGTGAGTGTGATTGTGAGTGTGACTGAGTGAGACTGTGTGTGTGCGCGTGAATGTGACTGTGGCAATGTGTTTGTGAATGTTAGTGACTGTAAGTGTGACTGTGTGTGTGAGTTTGTATTTGTGAGTGTGTGTGTGTGTAATTGTGTGTGACTGTGAGTGTGCGTGTGTGTGTGTGTGTGTGTGTGAATGTAAGTGTGTATGTGTGTGTGTAAGATTATGTGAGTGTATGTGACTCTGTGTGTGTGTGAGTGCCTGAGTGACTGTGAGTGTGTGTGTGAGACTGTGTATGTGTGAGACTGTGTGTGTGTGTGGCTGTGTGTGAGTCTGTCTGACCCTGTGTGGGTGTGTGAGCGTGTGACTGCCAGAGTGTGACTGAGAGAGTGTGACTGTGAGTGTGATTGTGAATGTGACTGTGTGTGAGTGTGTATGAGTGAGTGTGTGTATGTGTGTGACTGTGTGCATGTGTGTGAGACTGTGTGTGTGTGACTGTGAGTGTATGTCACTGTGTGTGTGTGTGTGACTGAGATGTGTGTGTGTGTGAGCGTGTGACTGCGAGAGTGTGACTGTGAGAGTGTGACTGAGTGAGATTGTGAATGTGACTGTGCGTGTGTGATTGTGTGTGTGTGTGTCACCGTGAGTGGGTGAGTGCGTGTGTGTGAGAGAGTGAGTGAGTGTGTGTGTGAGTGTGCCTGTGTGTGTGATTGTGTGTGTGAGTATGATTGTGAGTGTGACTGAGTGAGACTGTGTACACAAATGTGTGTGCGTGTGTGTGTACGTGAGTGTGACTGTGGCAATGTGTCTGTGAGTGTGGGTGACTGTAAGTGTGACTGTGTGAGTTTGTGTGTGTGAGTGTGTGTGTCTGTGCATGTAATTGTGTGTGACTGTGAGTGTGTGTGTGTGTGTGTATGTGTCTCTGTGTGAGTGTGTGTGAATGTGTCTGTGACTCTGTGTTCTTCCGTGAGATTCACTCTGTGTGTGTGTGACTGTGTGTGTGAGTGACATTGAGAGTGTGTGTGTGAGTATGACTGTGTGTGAGTGTGTGTGAGCTTGTGTGTGTGTTAGAGTGGGTGAGTGTGAGTGTGTGTGTGTGACTGTGCATGTGTGTTGTGAGTTTGTGTGTGAGTGCGTGTGAGTGAATGTATGTGTGTGTGACTGTGTATGTGTGTGAGTGTGACTGTGTGTGTGTGACTGTGTGTGTATGTGTGTGTGTTTGTGACTAAGTGTTTGTATTGTGAGTATGTGAATTAGAAAGTGTGTGTGTATGAGTGTTTGTGACTGTGTGTGTGAGTGTGAGTGTGACTGTGTGTGTGTGTTTGTGACTGTGTGTGTGTGTAAATGTGTGTGTGCATCAGTGAGTTTCACTGCGGTGTGTGACTGTGTGTGTGTGAGTGACATTGAGAGTGTGTGTGTGAGTGTGACTGTGCATGTGTGTGGGTGTTACCCAAAGTGTGACTGTGAGTGTGACTGTGTGTGTGAGTGACATTGAGAGTGTGTGTATGAGTGTGACTGAGCATGTGTGTGACTGTGTGTGGGTGTTACCCAAAGTATGACTGTGAGTGTGACTGTGTGTGTGAGTGTGTGACTGTGTGTGTGTGAGTGTGTGTGTCTGCGAGTGTGTGAGCTTGTGTGTGTGAGAGTGGGTGAGTATGAGTGTGTGTGTGTGAGTGTGTGTGTCTGCGAGTGTGTGAGTGTGTGTGTGTGTGTGTGTGTGACTGTGTGTGTCTGCGAATGTGTGAGCTTGTGTGTGTGAGAGTGGGTGAGTGTGAGTGTGTTTGTGACAGTGTGTGTGTGTCTGTGAGTTTGTGTGTGAGTGCGTATGAGTGAATGTGTGTGTGACTGTGTGTCTGTGTATGTTTGTGAGTGTGACTGTGTGTGTGTGTGTTTGTGACTGTGTGTGTGTGTATGTGAATTAGAGAGTGTGTGTGTATGAGTGTGTGTGACTGTGATTGTGTGAGTATGTGTGACTGTGTGTGTGCATCTGTGAGTGTCACTGTGTGCGTTGTGGCAGTGTGTCTGTATGAGTGACTGTGAGAGAGTGTGTGTGTGTGACTGTACGTGTGTGTGTGTGACTGTGAGAGTGTGTGTGTGTGAGTGTGTGTGACTGTGAGTGTGATTGTATGTGTGCGTGTGTGTGTGTGTTTGAGTGTGTGTGGGTGTGTGTGAGTATGTTTGTGAGACTGTGTATGTGTCTGTGTGTGAGTATGTGTTATTGAGGGTATGTTTGTGTGTGAGTGAGTGTGACTCTGTGTATGTGACTGTGAGTGAGTGAGACTTTGTTTGTGTGTGACTGTGAGTGATTGTGTATGTGTATGTGAATGTGAGTATGTGTGTCTGTGTGTGTATGTGTGTGTGAGTGTGAGTGTGTGACTGCGAGAGTGTGACTGTGAATGTGGCTGTGTGTGAGAGTGTGCATGAGTGTGTGATTGTGAGTGTGACAGTGAGTGTGAGAGACTGTGTGTGTGACTGTGTGTGTGGTGTGAGAATGTGACTGTGAGTGTGACTGTGTGTGTGTGAGTGTATGACTGTGAGTGTATGAGCGTGTGTGTGTTTGTGAGTGTGGGTGAGTGTGTGCGTGTGTTACTCTGCATGTCTGTGAGTGTGTGTGAGATTGTGTGTGAGTGCATTTGAGTGAGTGTTTGTGTGTGTGTGACTGTGTGTGTATGTATGTGTCTGTGTGTGCATATGACTGCGAGTGTGAGTGTGAGTGTGACTCTGTGTGTGTGTGTGACTGTGTGAGTGTGACTGTTAGTGTGTGAGTGTGAGTGTGTGTGTGTATGTGTATTTGTGTGAGAGTGTTTGTGTGTGTGTGTGTGTGACTGTGTGTGTGAGTGTGACAGTGTGTGTGCGTTTATGTGTATGAGTATATGTGACTGTGTGTGTGTGTGACTGTGAGTGTGTGTGACTGTGTGCGTGTGTGACTGTGTGTGTGTGTCTGACTGTGTGTGCATGTGTGAGCGTGTGACTATGAGAGTGTGACTTTGATAGTGTGAATGGGAGTATGATTGTGAGTATGACTGGGTATGTGTGAGTGTGTGACTGTGTGTGTGTGTGTGTGTGTGAGTGTGTGACTGTGTGTGTTTGTGTGTGTGTGTGAGTGTTTGAGCCTGTGAGTGGGTGAGCGTGTGTGTGTGTGAGAATGTGTGTGACTGTGAGTGTGTGTCAGTGAGTATGACTGTGTGTATGTGACTGTGTGGGTGTGTGAACGTGTGACTGTGAGCATTTGACTGTGAGAATGTGACTGTGAGTGTGACTGAATGTGTGTGTGACTGTGTGCGTGTGTGAGTGTGTGTGACTGTGTGTTTGTGTGACTGTGCGTGAATTTGTGTGATTGTGTGTGTGTGCATGACTGAGTGACTGTGTGGGTGAGTGTGACAGTGTAAGTATTTATGTGTGTGTGTGTGTGGGTGTGTAACTGTGTGTGACTGTGAGTGCATGAATGTGTGACTGTGAGTGTGTGCGACTGTGTGTGTGTGACTGCGTGTGATTGTGTCTGATGGTGTGTGTGTGGGTGTGTGAGCATGTGACTGCGAGAGTGTGACTGAGAGAGTGTGAGTGTGATTGTGAGTGTGACTGCATGTGTGTGTGTTTGTGTGACTGTGTGTGTGGGTGAGTGTGTGTATGATTGTGTGTGACTGTGAGTGTATGAGTGTGTGTGTGTGTGTAAGTATGTGTGACTGTGTGAGTGGGTGCCTGTGAGTGTTTGACGATGATAGTGTGACTGTGAGTATGACTGTGTGTGTGACTGTGAGTGTGTGACTGTGAGTGTGTGTGAATGTGAGTGTGAGAATGTGTGTGTGAGTTTGTGTGTGAGTGCGTGTGAGTGAATGTATGTTTGTGTGTGAGACTGTGTGTATGTATGTGTGAGTGTGACTCAGTGTGACTGTTGTGCGACTGTGTGTGCATGTGTTTGTGACTGTGTGTGTGTGAGTGAGTGTGAATGTGTGTGTCTGAATGTATGTGTGAGTGTGTGTGAGTGAGTATGAGTGTGTTTGTGTGAGTGTGACTATGATTGTGACTGTGAGTCTGACTGTGTGTTTGTGTGTGTGTGTGACTGTGTGTATGTGACTGTGGCAGTGTGAGTGTGTGTTTGACTGTGCGTGTGTGTGTGGGAGTGTGAGTGTATGACTGTGAGTGTGACTATGATTGTGAGTGTCACTGTGTGTGTGTGTGTAACTCTGTGTGTGACTGTGGCAATGTGCATGTGAGTTTGTCTGACTGTAAATATGACCGTGTGTGTGAGTTTGTGTGTGTGAGTGTGTGTGTCTGTGAATGTGATTGTGTGTGTGACTGTGAGTATGTGGGTGTGTGTGTCTCTGTGTGAGTGTGTGTGTGTGTGACTGTGGGTGTGCGTGTGAGTGTGAATGTGAGTGTGAGTGTATGTGTGAGTGTGTGAGCGGGTGTGTGTGTGACTGTGACTGTGTGTGACTATGAGTGTGTGAGTGTGTGACTGTGCGTGTGTGTGACTGTGAGTGTGTGACTGTGTGTGGGAGTGTGAGCGTGTGACTGTGAGAGTAGGACTATGATAGTGTGAGTGTGTGACTTGTGTGTATGTTTGTGTGTGAGTGTGATTGTGACTGTGTGTGTGTGTGTTTGTGACTCTGTGTGTGAGTGTGATTGTCAGTGTGTGAGTGTGTGTGTAAGTGTGTATGTGCATCTGTGTGAGAGTGTTTGTGTGTGTCTGTGTGTGAGTGTATGTGACTGTGTGCATGTGACTGTGAGTGTGTGACTGTGAGTGAGTGTGTGGATGTGATTGTGAGTGTATGTGATTGTGTATGTGAGTGTGACAGTGTGTGTGCGTTTATGTGTATGAGTATATGTGAGTGTGTGTGTGTGACTGTGAGTGTGTGTGACTATGGGAGTGTGTGTGTGTGTGTGACTGTGAGTGAGTGAGTGTGTCTGTGTGTGTGATTGTGTGTGTGTGTGAGTGTGACTGTGAGTGAGACTGTGTGTGTGTGCAAATGTGTGTGTGCGTGAGTGTGACTGTGGCAATGTGTTTGTGATTGTGTGTGACTAAGTGTGACTGTGTGTGTGTTTGTGTGTGTGAGTGGGTGTGTCTGTGTATGTAATTGTGTGTGACTGTGAGTGTGTGTGCGCATGTGTCTGTGTGTGTGAATGTGTGTGTGAGTTTGTGTGTGTGACTGTGAGTGTGTGTGTGAGTGTGTGTGAATGTAACTGTGTGCATGTGTGTGTGAGATTATGTGAGTGTGTGTGACTGTGTGTGCCTAAGTGACTGTGTGTGTGTATGTGTGTGTGTGTGACTGTGTGTGAGCCTGTCTGACCGTGCGTGTGTGTGGGTGTGTGAGCATGTGACTGCCAGAGTGTGACTGAGAATGTGTAAGGGGTTTTCACAGGGTTGTTGTGCCTTGGGTGCCTCTCTCTGGGCTTCTGCCCTCACAGCTTATGCCTGGCCTGTGAGGTACCCTGAGTGCTGCAAGAGCACCCCTGGAGAGACTGTGTCCACAGCTTATGAAGGGGGTTTTGAGACTCGTGCGTCCCCACAGCTTGTGCCTAGCCTGTGAGGCACTTGTGAGTGTCAAACACTCCTAACCCCTTCTTCCCTAGCCTGTGACACACAGTTGAGTGTTTTCGAGGCGCTCCTAGCTTCCCTTACACGGTTCTGACATAAGACTCACGATCAGGAGATGCAATACAATAGAACTGAGACAAGGTGATTCCAAGAGGAACTTTAGGCTTCCAATTTATTTGGCAAGGTGTAACTCAACAAACAGCAATACACCAACAAAACAATCCCCCTAAATCCCACTAAAACGGACCCAACGAAAATCTTTACACCAGTTTAGCAGTACAATGCCCAACCTCCCACCTTTCCTGGCCTAACTGAGTTGGGAGTTCTGGGGACCAGAGGTTATACTCACTACTGTGCCTTCCGCAGTCTGGTGGTTTGTTTCTTCTATCTTCGGTGTCTTCGGACACTGGTTTTCCTTCAGTGTCGAGAGGCCTGTGGTTGTGGGTTTTTTTTTTATTCGTAGCCAATCTTTCCAATTCTTTGTCAAATCACAAACGCCAGAGGTCACCTTGCACACATCAAGGATCACTCTGCGCCAATGCTCTTAGCCAAAAGGCCGAGAGCCACTGCACCGTTCCTGGAAGTACTGCAATACCAGGTTCGTGCCATGGAGGTGGATGGGTCAATCCACCCCACCCACCTCCTATTTCCAAAAAGCATAGGAGAACCACCTTCCTGATCCAGGGAGAGCCACTTTGGGGCCTGTGGTTGTGGTTTTTTTTTTTTTTTTTTAATTCGTAGCCAATCGTTCCAATTCTTTGTCAAATCACAAACGCCAGAGGTCACCTTGCACATGCCAAGGATCACTCTGCGCCAATGCTCTTAGCCAAAAGGCCTAGAGCCACTGCACCGTTCCTGGAAGTACTGCAATACCAGGTTCGTGCCATGGAGGTGGATGGGTCAGGTCCCCCACACACCTCCGTGGAGGTGGATGGGTCAACCCTCCCCACCCACCTCCTGTTTCCAAAAATGCAAGCATATACCTTCCTGATCCAGGGAGAAACCACCCGGAGGTCATGGTGGCTGGTCAGAAACGGTACTACACTTGATCTTAGCCAAAAGGCCGAGAAGCGATGATGGGTCAAGTCAAGCCACCCCACCCACCTTCTATTCCTGTGGTTGTGGTTGTTGAATCACGAGGGCAGGGAAAATCATCACTCCTCTTTTCCACTACGTCAGAAACCCCTTTTTTATAGCCAGATTATCCAGTCCGCCTCTCCTGCTGAAGTCGATTCTTCTCATTGGTGGACTTTTGATTTAGAAAAATGCAGCAGTTTGAGGTTTTTAGGTTTTTTCCCCACTGATCTTAACCTACTCAAGGTTTGAGTGGGTGTTGATTGCATTGGCCTCCTGTAGCCATTGTGCTAGTCTGGCCTGAGCCAGATATTTCTATGCCTGATGAAAAAGGTGTTGGAATATGTATGTGGCATTGTTTAAATGCTAATATTTTCAAGGGGCAAGTTTCGAGGGTATACAGTTCCCAGACAATTTGATTAGTTCCAATGTCCAAACTGGCCCTTTTGATATTGACTCCACCCCTTTTCTTGCAGACCTTTTAAAAAATCCCAAATTCGATTAAAGTTTGTAGTTTCTTCCATGTGCACTTTAGGATTTCAAACTTTCTGGTAGATAGTTCCAAATTAAATTCCCTTACCTATGAGTCCAAACACTGGGGGAGGGGGTCTCCATTTGTGTCCCAAAGTTTTCCTTCCATCGGTTTCAATTCACAGCACAGACTGATCCCACAGCCCTTTTCCTTCTGGGTAAAATGAGGGGGTTTTCGTCCTCCCCTATAGATGTGATTGTGAATGTGATTGTGTGTGTGTGTGTGTGTGTGAGACTGAGAGTGTCTGTCTGATTGTGTGTGAATGTAAGTGTGTGAGTGTGTGTGTGTGAGAGATTATGTGAGTGTGAGTGTGTGCGTGTGAGAGTGTGTTAGTGTCTGTGTGTGACTGTGAGTGTGTGTGTGTGTGACTGACTGTGTGTGTGTGTGAGTGTGTGTGACTTTGTGTGTGTGACTGTGTGTGAGTGGATGTATGAGTGTGTGACTGAGAGTGTGACTGTGGGTGTGACTGAATATGTGAGTGTGTGTGACTGTGCGTGAGTGTGTGTGACTGTGAGTGTATGCCAATGTGTGCGTGTGTGACTGTGAGTGTGAGTATGCGTGAGTGTGTGTGACTGTGTATGTGTGGGTGTGTGAGCGTGTGACTGAGAGAGCGTGACTTTGAGTGTGATTGTGAATGTGACTGTGTGTGTGATTGTGAGTGTGTGTGACTGTGAGTGGGTGAGTGCGTGTGAGAGTGAGTGCGTGTGTCTGTGTGAGTGTGTCTGTGTGTGTGATTGTGTTTGTGTGAGTATGATTGTGAGTGTGCCTGTGAGTGAGACTGTGTGTGTGTACAAATGTGTGTGTGCGCGAGTGTGACTGTGACAATGTGTTTGTGAGTGTGTATGATAGTAAGTGTGACTGTGTGCGTGAGCTTGTGTGGGTGAGTGTGTGTGTCTGTGTATGTAATTGTGTGTGACTGTGAGTGTGTCTGTGAGTGTGCAGGTGTCTCTGTGTGAGTGTGTGTGAATGTGTGTGTGTGTGACAGTGAGTATTTGTGAGTGTGAGTGTGTGTGAATGTAAGTGTGTGCGTGTGTGTGTGTGAGATCATGTGAGTGTGCGTGACTGTGTGTGTGTGTGTGTGTGTGATTGACTGTGTGTGAGTCTGTCTGACCGTGTGACTGTCAGAGTGTGACTGAGAGAGTGTGACTGTGAGTGTGATTGTGAATGTGACTGTGTATGTGAGAGTGTGTGTGAGTGTGTGATTGTGTGTGCGTGTGAATGTGTATGACTGTGAGTGGGTGAGTGTGTGTGCATGTGTGAGAGTGAGTGTGTGTGTGTGATTTTGTGTGTGTGAGATTGTGAGAGTGTGTGTGTGAGTGTGTGGCTGATTGTGTGTGAATGTAAGTGTGTGACTGTGTGTGTGTGAGATTATGTGAATGTGAGTGCGTGTGTGTGTGGGAGTGTCTTAGTGTCTGTGTGTGACTGTGAGTGTGTGATTGTGTGTGTGTGTGACTGTATGACTGTGAGTGGGTGAGTGTGTGTGTGTGAGTGTGAGTGAGTGAGATTGTGTGTGTGTGAGACTGTGAGTGTGTGTCCGATTGTGTGTGAATGTGTGTGTGAGATTGTGTGAGTGTGCGTGTGAGAGTGTGTGAATGTCCATGTGTGACTTTCTGTGTGTGACTGTGTGAGTGAGAGTGTGTGTGAGTGTGTGATTGTGTGTGAGTGTGTGATTGTGTGTGTGTGTGACTGTGAATGACTGTGAGTGTGTGAGAGTGTGTGTGTGTGTGTCTGATTGTGTGTGAATGTAAGTGTGTGAGTGTGTGTGTGAGATTATGTGAGTGTGAGTTTGTGTGAGTGTGCGTGTGAGAGTGTGTGAGTGTCTATGTGTGACTGTCCGTGTGTGTGTGTGTGACTGTGTGAGTGTGTGTGTGTGTGTGTGAGTGAGTGTGTGTGTGTGTGTGAGAGTGAGTGTGAGTGTGTGTGTGAGACTGTGAGTGTGTTTGTGAGTGTGTGTCTGATTGTGTGTGAATGTAAGTGTGTGTGTGTGAGATGATGTGAGTGTGAGTGTGTGAGTGTCTATGTGTGACTGTCTGTGTGTGCGTGTGTGACTGAGTGTGTGTGACTGTGATTGTGTGTATGTGTGTGTGTGAGTATGTTTGTGAGGCGGTGTATGTGTCTGTGTGAGTATGTGTGACTGTGTGTGTGTGACTGAGAGTATGTGCGTGTGTCTGTGTGTGAGTGACTGTGACTCTGTATATGTGACTGTGACTGAGTGAAACGTTGTGTGTGTGTGACTGTGAGTGATTGTGTGTGTGTATGTGAATATGAGTGTGTGTGACTGTGTGTGTGACTGTGTGTGTGACTGTGAGTGTGACTGTGTGTGTGTTTGTGACTGTGTGTGTGTGTGTAAGTGTGTGTGTGTGTGACTGTGCATGTGCGACAGTGAGTTTCACTGCATGTGTGCGACTGTGTGGGTGTGTGAGCGTGTGACTGAGAGTGTGATTGTGAGAGTGTGACTGTGTGTGTGACTGAATGTGTGTGTGTGAGTGTGCGTGTCTGCGACTGTTTGAGCGTGTGTGTGTGAGAGTGGGTGAGTGTGAGTGTGTATGTGACTGTGCGTATGTGTCTGCAAGTTTGTGTATGAGTGCGTGTGAGTGAATGTATATGTGTGACTGTGTGTGTGTATGTGTGTTAGTGTGACTGTGTGTGTGTGTGTGTTTGTGACTGTATGTGTGTATGTGTGTGAGTATGTGAATTAGAGAGTGGGTGTATGACTGTGATTGTGTGAGTGTGTGTGACTGTGTGTGTGCATCTGTGAGTGTCACTGTGTGCGTTGTGGCAGTGTGTCTGTATGAGTGACTGTGAGAGTGTGTGTGACTGTACATGTGTGTGTGACTGTGAGTGTGACTGTGAGTGTGACTGTGAGTGTGACTGTGAGTGTGACTTTGAAGGTGACTGTGTGTGAGAGTGTGTGTGTGTGATTGTGTGTGTGGGTGTGTGTGAGTATGTTTGTGAGATTGTGTATGTGTCTGTGTGTGAGTATGTGTTATTGAGGGTATGTGTGTGTGTCTGTGTGAGTGAGTGTGACTCTGTGTATGTGACTGTGAGTGAGTGAGACTTTGTGTGTGTGTGACTGTGAGTGATTGTGTATGTGTATGTGAATTTGTGTGTCTGTGTGACTGTGTGTGACTGACTGTATGAGTGTGTGTGTGACTCTGAGTGTGTGTGAATGTGTGTGACTGTGCGTGTGTGTGAGTCTGGTTGTGTGTGTGTGTGTGTGTGTGTGTGTGTGACTGTGAGAGTGTGTATGTGAGTGTGAGTGTGTGTCTGAGTGTGATTGTGTGTGTGTGTCTGTGTGTGAGTGTGTGTGAGTGAGTGTGAGTATGTGTGACTGAGAGTATGTGTGTGTATCTGTGTGTGAGTGAGACTTTGTGTGTGTGTGAGTGATTGTGTGTGTGTATGTGAATGTGAGTCTGTGTGACTGTGTGTGACTGACTGTGTGTGTGTGTGACTGACTGTGTGTGTGTGTGAGTGACGTGTGTGTGTGTGAGTGTGAGTGTGTGACTGCGAGAGTGTGACTGTGAAGGTGACTGTGTGTGAGTGTGTGATTGTGTTTGTGTGTGTGTGAGTGTGTGTGACTGAGTGTGGGTGAGTGTGTGTTTGTGTGTGTGACTGTGAGTGGGTGAGTGTGTGTGACTGTGAGTGGGTGAGTGTGTGTTTGTGTGTGTGACTGAGTGGGTGAGTGTGTGTGTGTGAGTGAGTGTGTGATTGAGTGTGAGTCTGACTGTGTGTGTGTGTGTTTGTGACTGTGTGTGTGTGTGAGTGTGTGTGTGTGTGACTGTGCATGTGCATCAGTGAGTTTCACTGCGTGTGTCTGACTGTGTGTGAGTGATATTAAGAGTATGTGTGTGAGTGTGACTGCGTGTGGGTGTGTGAGCGTGTGACTGAGAGTGTGACTGTGCGTGTGACTGCCTGTGTGTGAGTGTGAGACTGTGTGAGTGTGTGTATCTGCGAGTGTGTGACTGTGTGTGTGAGAGTGGGTGAGTGTGAGTGCGTGTGTGTGACTGTGCGTGTGTGTCTGTGACTGTATGTGTGTGTGCGTGTGTGAGTATGTGAATTAGAGAGTGTATGTGTATGGGTATGTGCGACCGTGATTGTGTGAGTGTGTGTGCTTGTGTGCGTGCATCTGTGAGTGTCACTGTGTGCGTTGTGGCAGTGTGCCTGTATGAGTGACTGTGAGAGTGTGTGACTGTGAGAGTGTGACTGTGCGTGAGTGTGTGTGTGATTGTGTGTGTCTGTGATTGTGAGTGTGATTGTGTGTGTGTGTGTGTGTGTGTGTTTGAGAGTATGTCTGTGAGATTGTGTATGTGTCTGTGTGTGAGTTTGTGTTATTGAGGGTATGTGTGTGTGAGTGAGTGTGACTCTGTGTATGTGACTGTGAGCGAGTGAGACTTTGTGTGTGTGTCACTGTGAGTGATTGTGTGTGTGAATGTGCGTGTGTGTGACTGTATGGGTGTGTGTATGTGACTCTGAGTGTGTGTGAATGTGTGTGACTGTGTGTGTGTGTGAGTCTGACTGTGTGTGTGTGGGAGTGTGAGAGTGTGACTGCGAGAGTGTGACTGCGAGAGTGTGACTGCGAGAGTGTGACTGCGAGAGTGTGACTGCGAGAGTGTGACTGCGAAGGTGACTGTGTGCGTGAGTGTGTGATTGTGTGTGTGTGAGTGTGTGTGACTGTGAGTGGGTGAGTGTGTGTGTGACTGAGTGGGTGAGTGTGTGTGTGATTGTGTGTGAGTATGTTTGTGAGATTGTGTATGTGTCTGTGTGTGAGTATGTGTTATTGAGGGTATGTGTGTGTGTCTGTGTGTGAGTGAGTGTGACTCTGTGTATGTGACTGTGAGTGAGACTTTGTGTGTGTGTGACTGAGTGATTGTGTGTGTGTATGTGAATGTGCGTGTGTGTGTCTGTGTGTGACTGACTATGGGTGTGTGTGTATGTGACTGAGTGTGTGTGTATGTGTGTGACTGTACGTGTGTGTGAGTCTGACTGTGAGTGTGACTGTGAGAGTGTGACTGTGAGTGTGACTGCGAATGTGACTGTGTGTGAGATTGTGCGTGAGTGTGTGATAGTGTGTGTGAGTGTGTGTGACTGTGGGTGAGTGTGTGTGTGTGATTGTGTGTGAGTGTGATTGTGAGTGTGACTGTGAGTGAGACTGTGTGTGTGCGTGTATGTGTGTGTGAATGTGAGACTGTGGCAATATGTCTGAGAGTGTGACTGTGTGTGAGTGTGTGTGACTGTAAACGTGTCAGTTTGTGTGTGTGTGTGATTGTTTGTGTGTGTGAGACTGAGAGAGTGTGTGAGTGAGTGTGACCGTGAGAGTGTGAGACTGTGTGTGTCTGTGTGACTGTGTGTGACTGACTGTGTGTGTGGTGTGAGCGTGTGACTATGAGAATGTGACTGTGTGAGTGTGAGACTGTGTGTGTGTGAGTGTATGACTGAGTGTATGAGGGTGTGTGTGTTTGTGAGAGTGGGTGAGCGTGAGTGTGTGTGTGTGTTACTCTGCATATGTGTGAGTGTGCGTGAGATTGTGTGTGAGTGTATGTGTGTGTGTGTGACTGTGTATGTGTGTGTGACTGTGTATGTGTGTGTGTGAATCTGACTGCGAGTGTGGCTGTGTGTTTGTGTTTGTGACTCTGTGTGTGACAGTGTGTGTGTGAGTGTGATTGTCAGCGTATGTGTGTGTGTATGTGTATGTGTGTGTGTCTGTGTGAGTGTGTGTGACTGTGTGTGCATGTGACCGTGAGTGAGTGTGTGTGTGGATGTGATTGTGATTGTGTGTGTGAGTGTGACAGTGTGTGTGCGTTTATGTGTATGAGTATATGTGACTGTAAGTGTGTGTGTGTGAGAGACTGTGAGTGTGTGACTATGAGAGTGTGTGAGTGTGTGTGACCGTGTGCGTGTGTGACTGTGTGTGAGTGTGTCTGACTGTGTGTGCGTGTTTGAGCGTGTGACTACGAGAGTGTGACTGTGAGTGTGATTGTGAGTATGACTGTGTATGTGTGAGTGTGTGACTGTGTGTGTGTGTGTGTGAGTGTGTGACTCTGTGTGTGTGAGTGTTTGTGACTGTGAGTTGGTGAGTGTGTGTGAGACTGTGTGTGTGTGACTGTGTGTATGTCACTGTGTGTGTGTGTGTGACTGAGGTGTGTGTGTGTGACTGTGAATGTGTGTCAGTGAGTGTGACTGTGTGTGTGACTGTGTGTGTGGGTGTGTGAGCGTGTGACTGCGAGAGTGTGACTGAGTGTGAGGGTGAGTGCGTGTGTGTGTGAGTGAGTGTGTGTGTGTGAGTGAGTGTGTGTGAGTCTGTCTGACCGTGTGTGTGTGTGGGTGTGTGAGCATGTGACTTCCAGAGTGTGAATGAGAGTGTGATTGTGAATGTGACTGCATGTGTGTGATTGTGTGTGTGTGTGTGTGTGACTGTCTATGACTGTGAGTGAGTGTGTATGCATGTGTGAGAGTGAGTGTGTGTATGAGTGAGTGTGTGTGTGTGTGATTGTGTGTGTGTGAGACTGAGAGTGTGTGTCTGATTGTGTGCGAATGTAAGTGTGTGCGTGTGTGTGTGAGATTGTGAGTGTGAGTGTGCGTGTGTTAGTGTCTGTGTGTGACTGTGAGTGTGTGCGTGTTTGACTGTGCGTGACTGAGTGTGTGTGACTTTGTGTGTGTGACTGTGTGTGTGAGTGGGTGTATGAGTGTGTGACTGTGAGTGTGACTGAATGTGTGAGTGTGTGAGAGTTTGTCTGACCGTGTGTGTGGGTGTGTGAGCATGTGACTTCCAGAGTGTGAATGAGAGTGTGATTGTGAATGTGACTGTATGTGTGTGATTGTGTGTGTGTGTGTGTGACTGTCTATGACTGTGAGTGAGTGTGTGTGCATGTGTGAGAGTGAGTGTGTGAGTGTGTGAGTGTGAGTGTGTGTGTGTGTATGTGATTGTGTGTGTGTGAGACTGTGAGAGTGTGTGTCTGATTGTGTGCGAATGTAAGTGTGTGCGTGTGTGTGTGAGAGTGTGAGTGTGAGTGTGCGTGTGTTAGTGTCTGTGTGTGACTGTGAGTGTGCGTGTGTTAGTGTCTGTGTGTGACTGTGAGTGTGTGTGTGTTTGACTGTGCGTGACTGTGTGTGAGTGTGTGTGACTGTGAGTGTGACTGAATGTGTGAGTGTGTGTGTGACTGTGAGTGCATGCCACTGTGCGTGTGTGTGTGTGACTGAGATGTGTGTGTGTGACTGTGAGTGTGAGTAAGCGTGAGTGAGTGTGAATATGTGTGTGTGACTGTGTATGTGTGGGTGTGTGAGCGTGTGACTGTGAGAGTGTGACTGTGAGTGTGATTGTGAATGTGACTGTGTGTGTGTGTGAGTGTGTGATTGTGTGTGTGTGTCTATGTGTGTGATTGTGTTTGTGTGAATATGATTGTGAGTGTGACTGTGAGTGAGACTGTGTGTGTGTACAAATGTGTGTGTGCGCGAGTGTGACTGTGGCAATGTGTTTGTGAGTGTGTATGACTGTAAGTGTGACTGTGTGTGTGAGTTTGTGTGGGTGAGTGTGTGTGTCTGTGTATGTAATTGTGTGTGACTGTGAGTGTGTCTGTGAGTGTGCAGGTGTCTCTGAGTGTGTGTGTGAATGTGTGTGTGAGTGTGTGTGTGTGACAGTGAGTGTGTGTGTGTGTGAGATCATGTGAGTGTGCATGACTGTGTGTGTGTGTGTGCGCGTGTGTGTGTGACTGTGTGTGTGATTGGCTGTGTGTGAGTCTGTCTGACCGTGTGTGTGTGTGTGGGTGTTGAGCGTGTGACTGCCAGAGTGTGACTGAGAGAGTGTAACTGTGACTGTTATTGTGAATGTGACTGTGTGTGTGAGAGTGTTTGTGAGTGTGTGATTGTGTGTGTGTGTGTGTGAATGTGTATGACTGTGAGTGGGTGAGTGAGTGTGTAATGTGTGAGAGTGTGTGTGTGAGATTGTGTGTGTGTGAGACTGTGAGAGTGTGTGTGTGAGTGTGTGTCTGATTGTGTGTGAATGTAAGTGTGTGTGTGTGAGATTATGTGAGTGTGAGTGTGAGTGTGCGTGTGAGAGTTTGTGAGTGTCTATGTGTGACTGTGTGTGCGTGTGTGACTGTGTGTGAGTGTGAGATTGTCAGTGTGTGTGACTGTGTATGACTGTGAGTGGGTGAGTGTGTGTGCATGTGTGAGAGTGAGTGTGTGTGAGTGTGTGTGTGTGATTGTGTGTGTGAGACTGTGAGAGTGTGTGAGTGTGTGTCTGATTGTGTGTGAATGTAAGGGTGTGTGTGTGTGAGATTATGTGAGTGTGATTGTGCGTGTGAGAGTGTGTGAGTGTCTATGTGTGACTGTGTGTGCGTGTGTGACTGAGTGTGTGAGTGTGTGTGACTGTGAGTGTGATTGTTTGTGTGTGTGCGTGTGTGTGAGTATGTTTTTAAGGCGGTGTATGTGTCTGTGTGTGAGTATGTGTGACTGTGCTTGTGTGTGTGTATGTGACTGTGACTGTGAGTGTGACTGTGAGTGTGACTGTGTGTGTGTATGAGTGTGTGTGACTGTGATTGTGTGAGTGTGTGCGCATCTGTGAGTGTCACTGTGTGCATTGTGGCAGTGTGTCTATGAGTGACTGAGTGTGTGTGTGACTGCGCGTGTGTGCGTGTGTGTGACTTGAGAGTGTGTATGTGAGTGTGACTGTGCGTGTGTGTCTGTGAGTGTGATTGTGTGTGTGTGGGTGTGTTTGGGTGTGTGTGAGTATGTTTGTGAGACTGTGTATGTGTCTGTGTGTGAGTATATGTGATTGAGAGTAGGTGTTTATGTCTGTGTGTGAGTGAGACTTTGTGTGTCTGTGACTGTGAGTGATTGTGTGTGTGTATGTGAATGTGAGTGTGTGTGTCTGTGTGACTGTGTGTGACTGACTGTGTGTGTGTGTGAGACTCTGAGTGTGTGTGAATGTGTGACTATGTGTGTGTGAATCTGACTGTGTGTGTGTGGGAGTGAGAGTGTGACTGCGAGAGTGTGACTGCGAGAGTGTGACTGCGAGAGTGTGACTGCGAGAGTGTGACTGCGAGTATGACTGTGAAGGTGACTGTGTGTGAGAGTGTACGTGAGTGTATGATTGTGTGTGTGAGTGACTGTGAGTGTTTGTGTGTGTGAGTGAGTGTGAGTGTGATTGTGTGTGTGTGTGATTGTGAGTGTGACTGTGAGTGAGACTGTGTGTGCGCGTGTGTGTGAGTGTGAGACTGTGGCAATGTGTGTGTGTTTGTGACTGTGTGTGTGTATGTGTGTGTTTGACTGTGCCTTTGCATCAGTGAGTTTCACTGCGTGTGTCTGACTGTGTGTGTGTGAGTGACATTAAGAGTGTGTGTGTGAGTGTGACTGTGCGTGTGTGACTGTCTGTGGGTATGTAAGCGTGTGACTGTGAGTGTGTGACTGTGCGTGTGACTGCCTATGTGTGAGTGTGAGACTGTGTGTGTGTGAGTGTGTGTGTCTGCGAGTGTGTGAGCTTGTTTGTGTGAGAGTGGGTGAGTGTGAGTGCGTGTGTGTGACTGTGCGTATGTGTCTGTGAGTTTGTGTGTGAGTGCGTGTGAGTGAATACATGTGTGTGTGACTGTGTGTGTGTGTGTGTGAGTGTGACTGTGTGTGTGTGTTTGTGACTGTATGTGTGCGTGTGTGAGTATGTGAATTAGAGAGTGTGTGTATGAGTATGTGTGACTGTGATTGTGTGAGTGTGTGTGCCTGTGTGTGTGCATCTGTGAGTGAAACTATGTGCGTTGTGGCAGTGTGTCTGTATGAGTGACTGTGAGAGTGTGTGTGTGTGTGACTGTGCGTGTGTATGTGTGTGTGTGACTGTGTGTGTGTGTGTGACTGTGTGTGTATGTGAGTGACTGTGAGTGTGTGTCTGTGAGTGTGATTGTATGTGTGTATGTGTGTGTCTATGTGTGTGGGTGTGTGTGAGTATGTTTGTGAGACTGTGTCTGTGTGTGAGTATATGTGATTGAGAGTAGGTGTTTGTGTCTGTGTGTGAGTGAGACTTTGTGTGTGTGTGACTGTGAGTGATTGTGTGTGTGTATGTGAGTGTGTGTGTGACTGTGTGTGAGTGTGTGACTGTGTGTGTGTGTGAGTCTGACTGTGTGTGTGTGTGGGAGTGCGAGAGTGTGACTGCGAGAGTGTGACTGCGAGAGTGTGACTGCGAGAGTGTGACTGTGAGGGTGACTTTGTGTGAGAGTGTGCGTGAGTGTGTGATTGTGTGTATGTGTGTGAGTGTGAGTGGGTGAGTGTGTGTGTGACTGTGAGTGGGTGTGTGTGTGTGTGTGATTGTGAGTGTGATTGTGAATGTGACTGTGAGTGAGACTGTGTGTGCGCGTGTATGTGTGTGTGAGTGTGAGACTGTGGCAATGGGTTTGTGAGTGTGACTGTGTGTGTGTCTGTGAGTGTGACTGTGTGTGTGTGTGACTGTGCCTTTGCATCAGTGAGTTTCACTGAGTGTGTCTGACTGTGTGTGTGAGTGACATTAAGAGTGTGTGTGTGAGTATGAGTGTGTGTGTGTGTATGAGTGTGTATGTGTGTGTGCATGTGAGTGAGTTTGAGTGTGTGTGTGTGTTTGTGATTGTGTGTGTGTGTGACTGTGTATGTGTGTTTGTGAGTTTCACTGTGTGTGTATGTGACTGTGTGTGTGTATGAGTGACATTGAGAGTGTGTGTGTGAGTTTGACTGTGTGTGAGACTGTGTGTGTTGGTTTGTGAGTGTGTAACTGAGAATGTGTCTGTGAGAGTGTGACTGTGAGTGTGACTGTGTGTATGTGAGTTTGTGACTGTGTGTGAGTGTGTGTGACTGTGCCTTTGCATCAGTGAGTTTCACTGCATGTGTCTGACTGTGTGTGTGAGTGACATTAAGAGTGTGTGTGTGAGTATGAGTGTGTGTGTGTGTGCATGTGAGTGAGTTTGAGTGTGTGTGTGTGTGTGTTTGTGATTGTGTGAGTGTGTGACTGTGTATGTGTGTTTTTGAGTTTCACTGTGTGTGTATGTGACTGTGTGTGTGTATGAGTGACATTGAGAGTGTGTGTGTGAGTTTGACTGTGTGTGAGACTGTGTGTGTTGGTTTGTGAGTGTGTTACTGAGAATGTGTCTGTGAGAGTGTGAGTGTGACTGTGTGTATGTGAGTTTGTGACTGTGTGTGTGTGTGTGTGACTGAGTGTGTGAGTGGGTGAGTGTGTGTGTGTGACTGTGTTGTGTGTCTGTGAGTTTGTGTGTGAGTGCATGTGAGTGAGTTTGAGTGAGTGTGTGAGTGTGACTGTGCATGTGTGTGCCTGTGAGTGTGTGTGAGAGTGTGACTGTGTGTGTCTGAGTATGTAATTGTGTGTGACTTTGAGTGTGTGTGTGTGTGTCTCTGTGTGAGGGTGTGTGAATGTGTGTGTGTGTGATTGTGTGTGTGTGAGTACGTGTCTAAGTGTGTGTGAATGTAAGTGTATGCATAGGTGTGTGTGAGATTATGTGAGTGTGAGTGTGTGTGTGCATGTGAGAGTGTGTGAGTGTCTGTGTGTGACTGTGAGTGTGTGCGTGTGTGACGGTCTGTGTGAATGTGTGTGTGTGTGAGTGTGTGTGAGAGAGATAGTGGGTGAGTGTGTGTGTGAGACTGTGAGTGTGTCTGTGTGAGTGCATGTGAGTGAGTTTGAGTGTGTGTATGACTGTGTGTGTGTGTGACTGTGAGTGTGACTGTGTGTGTGAGTGTGTGACGGTATGTGTGTGAGTGTGTGTGACTGAGTGTGTGAGCTTGTGTGTGTGTGAGTGTGTGTGTGTGTGACTGTGCGTGTAAGTCTGTGAGTTTGTGTGTGAGTGCGTGTGAGTGAATGTATGTGTGCATGACTGTGATTGTGTGAGTGTGCGTGACTGCGTGTGTGCATCTGTGAGTGTCACTGTGTGCGCTGTGACAGTGTGTGTGTATGACTGTGTGTGTCTGTGAATGTAATTGTGTGTGGCTGTGAGTGTGTGTGTGTGCGTGTGTGGCTCTGTGTGAGTGTGTGTGAATGTGTGTGTGGGTGTCTGACTGTGAGTGTGTGTGTGAGTGTTTGTGACTAAGTGTGACTGTGTGTGTGAGTTGGTGTGAGTGTGTGTGTCTGTGTATGTAATTGTGTGTGACTTTGAATGTGTGTGCGCGTGTCTCTGTGTGAGCGTGTATGAGTGTGTATGTGTGACTGTGAATGTGTGTGAGCATGTGTGTGAGATATTATGTGAGTGTGAGTGTGTGTGTGCGTGTGAGAATGTGTGAGTGTTTGTGTGTGACTGTGAGTATGTGCGTGTGTGACTGTGTGTGACTGAGTGTGTGAGTGTGTGTCACTGAGTGTGTGTGACTGCGTGTGTGTGTGTATGAGCGTGTGAGAGTGAGTGTGACTGTGTGTGAGGGTGTGTGTGAGAGAGTGTGTGTGTGTGTGAGACTGTGTGTGTGTGTGAGTTTGAGTGTGTGTGTGACTGTGTGTGTGTGTGTCTGAGTTTCACTGCGTGTGTGTGTGTGACTGTGTGTGTATGAGTGACATTGAGAGTGTGTGTGTGAGTGTGACTGTGCATGTGTGTGACTGTGCATGTGTGTGAGTGTGGGTGTGTGAGCATGTGACTGAGAGTGTGACTGTAAAAGTGTGAGCTTATATGTGTGTGTGTGAGACTGGGTGAGTGTGTGTGTGTGTGTGACTGTGCGTGTGTGTCTGAGTTTGTGAGTGTGTGTGAGTGAGTGTGTGTGACTGTGAGTGTGTGTGACTCTGTGTGTGTGTAACTGTGTGTGAGTTTGTGTGACTGTGTGTGTGTGTAACTGTGTGTGAGTCTGTCTGACTGTGTGTGTGGGTGTGTGAGCGTGTGACTGTGTGAGTGTGACTATGAGAGTGTAACTGAGTGTGATTGTGAATGTGACTATGTGTGTTAGTGTGTGATTGTGTGTGTGACTGTGAGTGGGTGAGTGTGTGTGTGTGTGAATGAGTGTGTGTGTGTGATCGTGTGTATGAGTGTGATTGTTTGTGTAACTGTAAGTGTGACTGTGTGAGTTTGTGTGAGTGTGTGTGTCTGTGTATGTAATTGTGTGTGTGTGTGTTTGTGGCTGTGTGTGTGTTTGTGCGAGTGAGTGACTTTGAGAGTGTGTGTGTATGAGTCTGTGTGACTGTGATTGTGTGAATGTGTGTGACTGTGTGTGTCACTGTGTGTGTGTATGCGTGTGTGACTGTGTGTGTGTATGCGTGACAGTGAAAGTGTGAGTGTGACTGTGAGTGTGTGTGTTGTGTGAGACAGTGTGTGTGTGTGTGTGTGACTGTGAATGTGTGAGGGTGTATGTTTGTGTGTGATTGTGTGAGTGAGTTTGATTGTGTGTGTGAGTGTGACTGTGTGTGTGTGTTTGTGTGTGTGAGAGAGAGACTGTGTCTGTGAGTGTGTGAATGTATGTGTATGTGATTGTGTGTGTGTGAGACTGTGAGAGAGGGTGTGTGAGTGTGACAGTGAGTGTGTGTTACTCTGAGTGTGAGTGTGTGAGAGAGTATGTGTGTCTGTGTGTGAGTGTGTGTTTGTGTGACTTTGAGAGTGTGTGTGTGAGTCTGTGTGAGTGTGTGTGTGTGTCTGTGAGTTTCACTGCGTGAGTGTGACTGTGAGAGTGTGTGTGTGTGACTGTGAGTGCGTGAGTGTGTGTGTGTGTGTGATTGCATGTGTGTGTGAGTGTGACAGTGAGTCTGTGAGTGTAAGTGTGTGTGACTGTGTGTATCACTGTGTGTGTGTGAGTTTCAATCTATGCGTGTGTGTGACTGTGTGTGTGTATGCGTGACAGTGAGAGTGTGAGTGTGACTGAGTGTGTGTGTGTGTGACTGTGTGTGTGCGTGAGTGTGTGACTGTGAATGTGTGAGGGTGTATGTGTGTGTGTGATTGTGTATGTGTGAGTGAGTGAGTTTGAGTGTGTGTGTGACTATGTGTGTGTGTGTGAGTGTGTCTGTGTGTGTGAGGGTGTGTGTGTGTGTGTGACTGTGTGTGTGTCTGCGAGTTTCACGGCGCGTGTGTGTGTGACTGTGTTTGTGTATGAGTGACATTGAGAGTGTTTGTATGAGTGTGACTGTGCATTTGTGTGTGTGTGTGAGAGAGAGTGTGTGTCTGTGAGTGTGTGTGACTGTGAGTGTGTGAGTGTATGTGTATGTGATTGTGTGTGTGCGAGACTGTGAGAGAGTGTGTGTGAGTGTGACAGTGAATGTGTGTGAGAGTATGTGTGTCTGTGTGTGTGATGTGTGTGTGTGTGTGTGTGTGAGACTGAGAGTGTGTGTGTGTGACTGTGTGTGAGTGTGTGACTTTGAGAGTGTGTTGTATGTGAGTCTGTGTTACTGTGATTGTGTGAGTGTGTGTGGGTGTCTGTGAGTTTCACTGCGTGTGTGTGAGTGTGACTGAGTGTGTGTGTGTGTATATGAGAGTGTGTGTGTGAGTGTGTATGACTGTGAGTTCATGAGTGTGTGTGTGTGTGTGATTGCGTGTGTGTGTGAGACTGTGTACGAGTGTGACAGTGAGTGTGTGAGACTGTGAGTGTAAGTGTGTGTGTTAGACTATGTGTGCCTGTGTGTGAGTGTGTGATGTGTGTGTGTGTGCATCACTGTATGTGTGAGTGGGTGTGTGTGAGTGTGTGTGTGTGTGTGTTTGAGTGTGTGTGACTCTGTGTGTGTGACTGAGTGTGTGTGTATGTGTGTGTGTGACTGTGTGAGTATAACTGTGTGTGTGTGTGCGAGAGTATGTGTGTGTCAGTGTGTGTGACTGTGAGTGTGTGTGTGTGTGACTGAGAGTTTGTTTGTGTGACTGTGTTTGTTTGACTGTGAGTGTGTGTGACTGTGTTTGTGACTCTGTCAGTGTGACTGTGTGTGTGTGTGAGTGTGACTGTGTGTGTGTCTGTGTGTGTGTGACTGTGTGTGTGTGAGTTTCACTGCATGCGTATGTGTGACTGTGTGTGCATGTGTGAAAGTGAGAGTGTATGTGTGACTGTGAGTGAGTGTGTATGTGAGAGTGTGTGAGTGTGTGTGTGTGATTGTGTGTATGTGTGTGAATGTGAGTGACTTTGAGTGTGTATGTGACTGTGTGAATGTGTGTGTGACTGTGTGTGTGAGTGTGTGTGTGATTGTATGTGTGACTGTGTGTGTCTGTGAGTTTCACTGCATGTGTGTGACTGTGTGTGTGACATTGAGAGTGTGTGTGTGAGTGTGACTGTGCATATGTGTGTGTGAGAGTGAGTGTGTGTGACTGTAAGTATGAGTGTGTGTGTGAGAGAGTATGTGTGTCTGTGTGTGTTTGTGTGACTGAGAGTGTGTGTTTGATTGTGAATGTGTATGACTGTGTTTGTGACTGTGTCAGTGTGAGTGTGTGTGTGACTGTGTATGTGACTGTGTAAGTGTGACTGTGTGTGTGTTTGTGTGTGAGTGTGTGTGTGACACTGTGTGTGTGTGTGTGACTGTGAGTGAGTGTAACTTTGTGTGTGAGTGAGTGTGTGTGACTAAGTGTGTGTCTGTGTGAGAGACTGTGAGTGTGTGCGACTCTGTTTGTGTGCCTGTGTGTGAGTCTGTCTGACTGTGTTTGTGTGTGGGTGTGTGAGCATGTGACTGCGAAGGTGTGACTGTTAGAGTGTCACTGTGAGTGTGATTGTGTGTGTGAGTGTCTGAGTGTGTGATTGTGTATGTGTGTGTGTCTGAGTGTGTGTGTGTGTGACTGTGAGTGTGTGTGAGAGTGAGTGTGTTCTTGTGTGAGTGTGTGTGAGAGTGAGTGTGTTCTTGTGTGAGTGTGTGTGTGTGTGAGTGACTGAGAGTATGTGTGTGTCTGTGTGTGAGTGAGTGTGACCCTGTGCGTGTGACTGTGAGTGAGTGTGACTTTGTGTGTTTGTGAGTGTGTGTGTGTGATTGTGTGTGTGACTGTGTGTGTCTGAGTTTCACTGCATGTGTGTGTGTGACTGTGTGTGTGACATTGAGAGTGTGTGCGCGAGTGTGACTGTGCATATATGTGTGTGTGTGTGTGAGTAAGTGTGTGACTGTGTGACTGTATGAGGTGTGTGTGTGAGAGAGTATGTTTGTCTGTGTGTGAGTGTGTGTGATGTGTGTTTGTGTGACAGAGTGTGTGTGTTTGATTATGAATGTGTATGACTGTGTTTGTGACTGTCAGTGTGACTTGTGTGTGTGACTGTGAGTGTGAATGTGTGAATGTGTGTGACTGTGTGTGTGTGTGTGTATGTGAGTGTGTGTGAGTGCGTGTGTGCCACTGTGTGTGTGTGCGTGTGACTGTGTGTGACTGAGTGTGACTGTGTGTGTGTTTGTGACTGAGTGTGTGTGAGTGTGACTGTGAGTGTGACTGTGTGTGTGTATGTGTTTGTGACTGTGTGTTTGAGTCTGTGTGACTGTGATTGTGTGAATGTGTGTGACTGTGTGTGTGTCTGTGACTTTCACTGCGTGTGTGTGTGACTGTGTATGTGTATGAGTGACAGTGAGAGTGTGAGTGTAAATTTGTGTGTGTGTGTGACTGAGTGTGTGTGTGAGACTGTGAGAGTGTGTGTGTGAGTGTGACAGTGAGTGTGTGAGTGTGCTTGACTGTGAGTGTGAGTGTGTGTAAGTAAGTGTGTGTGAGTGTGTGTGACTGAGAGTATGTGTGTGTCTGTGTGTGAGTGAGTGTGACTTTGTATGTGTGACTGAGTGAGTGAGACTTTTTATGAGTATGACTGTGTGAATGTGAGCGTGTGTGACTGTTTGTGTGACTGTGAGAGTCTGTCTGACTGTGTTTGTGTGAGTGTGACTGTGAGTGTGACTGTGAGTGAGACTCTGTGTGTGTGTGTATGTGTGACTGAGAGTATGTGTGTGTGTCTGTGTGTGAGTGAGTGTGACTGTGAGTGAGTGTAACTTTGTGTGTGAGTGAGTGTGTGTGACTAAGTGTGTGTCTGTGTGAGAGACTGAGTGTGTGCGACTCTGTGTTTGTGTGCCTGTGTGTGAGTCTGTCTGACTGTGTTTGTGTGTGGGTGTGTGAGCATGTGACTGCGAGAGTGTGACTGTTAGAGTGTGACTGTGAGTGTGATTGTGAGTGTGACTGTGTGTGTGTGAGTGTCTGTGAGTGTGTGATTGTGTGTGTGTGTGTGTGTATGGTTGTGTGTGACTGTGAGTGGGTGTGTTTTTGTGTGTGTGAGATTGAGTGTGTTCTTGTGTGAGTGTGTGTTTGTGTGTGTGTGACTGTGTGTGTGTGACTGAGAGTATGTGTGTGAGTGAGTGTGACTCTGTGCGTGTGACTGTGAGTGAGTGTGACTTTGTGTGTGTGTGACTGAGTGAGTGTGAGTGTGTGTGAGTGTGTGTGATGGATGTTTGTGTGACCATGTGTGAGTCTGTCTGACTGTGTTTGTGTGTGGGTGTGTGAGCATGTGACTGCAATAGTGTGACTGTGAGAGTGATTGTGAGTGTGACTGTGAGTGTGACTGTGTGTGTATGAGTCTCTGTGAGTGTGTGATTGTTTGATTATGAGTGTGTATGACTGTGTTTGTGACTGTGTCAGTGTGACTGTGTGTGTTTGTGTGTGAGTGTATGTGTGTGTGTGAGTGTGTGTGAGTGTGTGTGATGGGTGTTTGTGTGACCATGTGTGAGTCTGTCTGACTGTGTGTGGGTGTGTGAGCGTGTGCCTGCAAGAGTGTGACTGTTAGAGTGTGACTGTGAGAGTGATTGTGAGTGTGATTGTATGTGTGTGAGTGTGTGTGAGTTTGCGATTGTGTGTGTGTGTGATTGTGTGTGTGTGGAATGTGTGTGTGTGTGTGACTGTGTTTGTGACTGTGTCAGTGTGAGTGTGACTGTGAGAGTGTGACTGTGTGTGTGAGTGCGTGTGACTGTTTGTGTATGTGACTGTGAGTGTGTGCATGTGATTGTGTGTGTGTGTGAGACCGTGAGAGAGTGTGTGTGACTATGAGTGTGTGTGTGTGAGTGTGTGTGTGTGTGACTGAGAGTGTGAGTGTGTGTTTGTGACTGTGAGTGTATGCGAGTTTCACTGTGCGTGTGTGACTGTGTGTGTGTATGAGTGACATTGAGAGTGTTTGTGTGAGTGCGACTGTGCATGTGTGTGTGTTTGTGTGTGTGTGAGAGAGAGTGTGTATCTGTGAGTGTGTGTGACTGTGATTTTGTGAGTATGTGATTGTGTGTGTGTGAGACTGTGAGAGAGTGTGTGTGAGTGTGACAGTGAGTGTGTGTGATTGTGTGTGTGTGTGAGGGTATGCGTGTGAGTGCGTATGATTGTGTGTGTGTGACTGTGAGTGCGTGTGTGTGACTGTGTGTGTGTGAGACTGTGAGAGAGTGTGTGTGGGTATGCGTGTGAGTGCGTGTGGTGTGTGTGTGTGAGTGCGTGTGGTGTGTGTGTGTGTGAGTGCGTGTGTGTGACTGTGTGACTTTGAGAGTGTGTTTGTGTGTGAGTCTGTGTGACTGTGAGTGTGTGTAAGTGTGTGTGTGTGTCTGTGAGTTTCACTGTGTGTGAGTGTGACTGTGAGCGTGTGTGTCTGTGTGTGTGTGTGAGAATGTGTGTGACTGAGTGTATGTGTGATTGCGCGTGTGTGTGATTGCGCGTGTGTGTGAGACTGTGAAAGTGTGTGTGTGAGTGTGACAGTTAGTGTGTGAGTGTGTGTGACTGTGAGTGTAAGTGTGTGTGTGTGAGTGTGTGTGTGAGACTATGTGTGTCTGTGTGAGTGAGACTGTGTGAGTGTGTGTGACTCTGTGTGTGAATGAGTGTGTGTGTGTGTGTGTGAGTATGTGTGTGTCAGTGTGTGTGACTGTTAGAGTGTGTGTGTGTGTGAGTGTGACTGTGTGTGTGTGAGTGTGTGATTGTGTGTGCGTGTGTGTGAGTGTGTATGAATGTGAGTGGGTGACTGTGTGTGAGTGTGAGACTGAGTGTGTTCTTGTGTGAGTGTGTGTTTGTGTGTGTGTGTGACAGTGAGTGGGTGAGTGTGTGTGTGTGAATGTGTGTGTGAGTGAGCGTGTGTAATTGTGTGTGTGTGTGTGACTGAGTGAGATTATGTGTGTGTGAATGTGTGTTTGACTGTGTCAGTGTGACTGTGAGCGAGTGTGACAGAGTGTGTGACTGTGAGAGTGTGACTGTGTGTGAGTGTGTGTGACTGGGAGTGTGTGCATGTGATTTTGTGTGTGTGCGACCGTGAGAGTGTGTGTGTGAGTGTGACAGTGACTGTGTGATTGTCTGTGTGTGACTGAGAGTGTGTGTGTGTGACTGTGTGAGTTTGACTATGAGTATGTGTGAATGTGTTTGTGACTGTGTCAGTGTGACGGTATGCGTGTGTGTGTGACTGTGTGTGTGTCTGTGTTTGTGGCTGTGTGTGTGTTTGTGTGAGAGTGACTTTGGGAGTGTGTGTGTGAGTCTGTGTGACTGTGTGATGTGTGTGTATGTGACTGTGTGTGTGTGTGACTCTGTGTGTGACTGTGTGGGTGACTGAGTGTGACTGTGTGGTGTGTGTGTGTTTCAGTGTGTGTGACTGTGAGTGTGTGTGTGACTGAGAGTTTGTGTGTGTGTGACTGTGTGTTCGACTGTGCGTGTGTGTGACTGTGTGTGTGACTGTGTGTGTATGAGTTTCATTGCATGTGTGTATGTGTGACTGTGTGTGTGCACGTGTGAGAGTGTGTGTGTGACTGTGACTGTGAGTGTATGTGTGTGTGTGTGAGACTGTGAATGTGTGAGTGTGTGTGTGAATGTGTGTGTGTGTGTGCATGTGAGTGAGTTTGAGTGTGTATGTGACTGTGTGTGCATGTGTGTGTGTGTGACTGTGAGTGTGACTCTGTGTGTGTGTTTGTGACGGTGTGTGAGTGTGTGTGTGATTGTGTGTGTGTCTGTGAGTTTCACTGCATGTGTGTGTGTGACTGTGTGTGTGTACGAGTGACATTGAGAGTGTGTGTGTGAGTGTGACTGTGCATATGTGTGTGTGTGAGAGAGTGAGTGTGTGACTGTGAGTATGTGTGTGTGTGTGTGAGTGTGTGTGAGAGAGTATGTGTGTCTGTGTGTGTGTGTGTGTTTGTGTGACAGAGTGTGTGTGTTTGATTGAGTGTGTATGTCTGTGTTTGTGACTGTCAGTGTGACTGTCAGTGTGACTGTGTGTGTGACTGTGTGAGTGTGACCTTGTGTGTGACTGTGTGTGTGACTGAGTGTGTGTGTATGTGTGTGTGACACTGTGTGTGTGACACTGTGTGTGTGTGAGTGTGACTGTGACTGTGACTGTGTGTGTTTGTGACTGAGTGTGTGTGACTGTGAGTGTGACTGTGTGTGTGTGTGTGTGACTATGTGTGTATGTGACTATGTGTGTATGAGTGTGTGACTTTGTGAGTGTGTGTGTTTGAGTCTGTGTGAGTGTGTGTGACTGTGTGTGTCTGTGAGTTTCACTGCATGTGTGTGTGTGACTGTGTGTGTGTACGAGTGACATTGAGAGTGTGTGTGCGAGTATGACTGTGCATATGGGTGTGTGTGTGAGAGAGTGAGTGTGTGTGTGTGACTGAGAGTGTGTGTGTTTGATTGTGAGTGTGTATGACTGTGTGAGTGACCGTTTGTGTGTGACTGTTTATGTGTGTGAATGTGTGTATGTGTGTGTGAGTGTGTGTGTGAGTATGTGTGTGACACTGTGTGTGTATGAGTGTGACTGTGACTGTGAGTGTGTGTGTGTTTGTGACTGTGTGTGTGTGAGTATGAGTGTGTGACTTTGTGAGTATGTGTGCTTGAGCCTGTGTGACTGTGATTGTGTGAGTGTGTGTGTGACTGTGTGTGTGTATGAATGTCTGTGAGTTTGTGTGTGTGATTGTGTGTGTGTGTGTGTGAGACTGTGTCAGTGTGACTGTGAGCGAGTGTGACAGTGAGTGTGTGACTGTGAGAGTGTGACTGTGTGTGTGTGTCTGTGTGTGAGCGTGTGTGACTGTTTGTGTGTGTGACTGTGAGTGTGTGAGTTTGACTGAGTATGTGTGAATGTGTTTGTGACTGTGTCAGTGTGACGGTATGCGCGTGTGTGTGACTGTGTGTGTCTGTGTTTGTGGCTGTGTGTGTGTTTGTGTGAGAGTGACTTTGGGAGTGTGTGTGTGAGTCTGTGTGACAGTGATTGAGTGTGCGTGTGAGTGTGTGTCTGTGTGTGATTGTGTGTGATGTGTGTGTATGTGACTGTGGGTGTGTGAGTGTGTGTGTGTGTGACTCTGTGTGTGACTGTGTGGGTGATTGTGTGACTGTGTGGTGTGTGTGTGTCAGTGTGTGTGACTGTGAGTGTGTGTGTCTGGGTGTGTGTGTGTGACTGTGAGTGGGTGAGTGTGTTCTTGTGTGAGTGTGTGTTTGTGTGTGTGTGTGAGTGTGTGTGACCTGTGTGTGTGTGTGACTGAGAGTATGTGTGTGTGTCTGTGTGTGAGTGAGTGTGACTATGTGCGTGTGACTGTGAGTGAGTGTGACTTTGTGTGTTTGTGACTGTGTGTGTGAGTGTGTGAGTTTCACTGCATGTGTGTGTGTGACTGTGTGTGTGACATTGAGAGTGTGTGCGCGAGTGTGACTGTGCATATGTGTGTGTGTGAGTGTGTGTGACTAAGTATGAGTGTGTGTGTGAGAGAGTATGTGTGTCTGTGTGTGAGTGTGTGTGATGTGTGTTTGTGTGACTGAGATTGTGTGTGTTTGATTGTGAATGTGTATGACTGTGTCAGTGTGACTTGTGTGTGTGACTGTGTGAGTGTGACTGTGAGAGTGTGTATGTGTGTGTGAGTGTGCGTGTGTGTGAGTGCGTGTGTGCCACTGTGTGTGTGTGTGTGTGTGACTGTGAGTGTGACTATGTGTGTGTTTGTGACTGAGTGTGTGTGAGTGTGACTGAGTGTGACTGTGTGTGTGTATGTGTTTGTGACTGTGTGTTTGAGTCTGTGTGACTGTGATTGTGTGAATGTGTGTGACTGTGTGTGTGTCTGTGACTTTCACTACGTGTGTGTGTGTGACTGTGTATGTGTATGAGTGACAGAGTGTGAGTGTAAATGTGTGTGTGACTGTGAGTGTGTGTGTGTGTGTGTCTGTGTGTGAGACTGTGAGAGTGTGAGTGTGACGGTGAGTGTGCGTGACTGTGAGTGTGTGTATGTGTGAGTGTGTGTGACTGAGAGTATGTGTGTGTCTGTGTGTGAGTGAGTGTGACTTTGTATGTGTGACTGTGAGTGACTGAGACTTTTTATTAGTGTGACTGTGTGAATGTGTGTGCGTGTGACTGAGTGTGTGTGCTTGTGACTGAGTGTGTGTGAGCGTGTGTGACTGTGTGTGTGTGTGAGTGTGACTGTGAGTGAGACTGTGTGTGTGTGTGTGTCTGTGTGTGAGTGAGTGTGACTCTGTGTGTGTGACTGTGAGTGAGTGTAACTTTGTGTGTGAGTGAGTGAGTGTGTGTGACTAAGTGTGTGTCTGTGTGAGAGACTGTGAGTGTGTGCGACTCTGTGTTTGTGTGCCTGTGTGTGAGTCTGTCTGACTGTGTTTGTGTGTGGGTGTGTGAGCATGTGACTGCGAAAGTGTGACTGTTAGAGTGTGATTGTGAGTGTGACTGTGTGTGTGTGAGTGTCTGAGTGTGTGATTGTTTGTGTGTGTGTGAGTGGTTGTGTGTATGTGTGTGACTGAGAGTATGTGTGTGTGTCTGTGTGTGAGTGAGTGTGACTCTGTGCGTGTGACTGAGTGAGTGTGACTTTGTGTGTGTGAGGCTGTGAGTGTGTGTGAGTGTGTGTGGGTGTTTGTGTGACCATGTGTGAGTCTGTCTGACTGTGTTTGTGTGTGGGTGTGTGAGCGTGTGACTGCAAGAGTGTGACTGTTAGAGTGTGACTGTGAGAGTGATTGTGAGTGTGATTGTATGTGTGTGAGTGTGTGTGAGTTTGCGATTGTGTGTGTGTGTGTGTGAGTGTGACTGTGAGAGTGTGTGTGACTGTTTGTGTATGTGACTGTGAGTGTGTGCATGTGAGTGTGTGTGTGTGACTGAGAGTGTGAGTGTGTGTGTGTGACTGTGTGAGTATGCGAGTTTCACTGCGCGTGTGTGTGTGTGACTGTGTGTGTGTATTAGTGACATTGAGAGTGTTTGTGTGAATGCGACTGTGCATGTGTGTGTGTTTGTGTGTGTGTGTGTGTGAGAGAGAGTGTGTATCTGTGAGTGTGTGTGACTGTGAGTGTGTGAGTATGTGATTGTGTGTGAGACTGTGAGAGAGTGTGTGTGAGTGTGACAGTGAGTGTGTGTGACTGTGTGTGTGAGTGTGTGTGAGGGTATGCATGTGAGTGCGTGTGATTGTGTGTGTGTGACTGTGAGTGCGTGTGTGTGAGTGTGTGACTTTGAGAATGTCTGTGTGTGTGTGAGTCTGTGTGACTCTGATTGTGTGAGTGTGTGTGTGTGTCTGTGAGTTTCACTGTGTGTGTGTGAGTGTGACTGTGAGCGTGTGTGTCTGTGTGTGTGAGAGAATGTGTGTGAGTGTGTGTGTGTGATTGCGCGTGTGTGTGAGACTGTGAAAGTGTGTGCGTGAGTGTGACAGTTAGTGTGTGAGTGTGTGTGACTGTGAGTGTAAGTGTGTGTGTGTGTGTGTGAGACTATGTGTGTCTGTGTGTGAGTGTGTGTGATATGTGTGTGCGTGACTGTGTGTGTGAGTGAGACTGTGTGAGTGTGTGTGAGTGTATGTGTGTGAGTGTGTGTGACTCTGTGTGAATGAGTGTGTATGTGTGACTGTGTGTGTGACTGTGACTGTGTGTGTGTGAGTATGTGTGTGTGACTGTGAGAGAGTGAGTGTGTGTGTGTGTGACTGTGAGTGTGTGTGACTAAGTGTGTGTGTGTGACTGTGTGTGTTCGACTGTGAGTGTGTGTGACTGTGTGTATGACTGTGTGAGAGTAAGAGTGTGTGTGACTGTGACTGTGTGTATGTGTGTGTGTGTGAGACTGTGAATGTGTGAGTGTGTGTGTGAATGTGTGTGTGTGTGTGTGCATGTGAGTGAGTTTGTGTGTGGGTGACTGTATGTGCATGTGTGTGTGTGTGACTGTGAGTGTGACTCTGTGTGTGTGTGTGTTTGTGAGTGTGTGTGTGTGATTGTGTGTGTGACTGTGTGTGTGTGTCTGTGAGTTTCACTGCATGTGTGTGTGTGACTGTGTGTGTGTACGAGTGACATTGAGAGTGTGTGTGCGAGTGTGACTGTGCATATGTGTGTGTGTGTGAGAGAGTGTGTGTGACTGTGAGTATGAGCGTGTGTGTGAGTGTGTGAGAGAGTATGTGTGTCTGTGTGAGTGTGTGTTTGTGTGACTGAGAGTGTGTGTGTTTGATTATGAGTGTGTATGACTGTGTTTGTGACTGTGTCAGTGTGACTGTGTGTGTGGCTGTGTGTGTGACTGTGTGAGTGTGACCGTGTGTGTGTTTGTGTGTGACTGTGTGTGTGACTGTGAGTGTGTGCGTATGTGTGTGTGAGTGTGACTGTGACTGTGAGTGTGACTGTGTGTGTTTGTGACTGAGTGTGTGTGAGTGTGAGTGTGAGTGTGACTGTGTGTGTGTGTGTGTGACTGTATGTGTGTATGAGTGTGTGACTTTGTGTGTGTTTGAGTCTGTGTGAGTGTGTGTGACTGTGTGTGTGTCTGTGAGTTTCACTGCATGGGTGTGTGGACTGTGTGTGTGTACGAGTGACATTGAGAGTGTGTGTGCGAGTATGACTGTGCATATGTGTGTGTGTGTGAGAGAGTGAGTGTGTGTGACTGAGTATGAGTGTGTGTGAGAGAGTATGTGTGTGTGTGTGATGTGTGTTTGTGTGACTGAGAGTGTGTGTGTTTGATTGTGAGTGTGTATGACTGTGTTTGTGACTGTGTCAGTGTGACTTTGTGTGTGACTGTGTGAGTGTGACCATGTGTGTGAGTGTGTGTGACTGTGTGTGTGTATGTGGGTATGTGTGTGTGACACTGTGTGTGTGTGAGTGTGACTGTGACTGAGTGTGACTGTGTGTGTTTGTGACTGAGTGTGTGTGAGTGTGAGTGTGACTGTGTGTGTGTGTGTGTTTGTGACTGTGTGTGAGTATGAGTGTGTGACTTTGTGTTTGTGTGTTTGAGTCTGTGTGATTGTGTGAGTGTATGTGACTGTGTGTGTGTGTCTGTGAGTTTCATTGCGTGTGTGTGACTGTGTGTGTGTATGAATGACAGTGAGAGTGTGTGTGTGAGTGTAAGTGTGTGTGTGAGTGTGTATGTGTGTGTCTGTGTGTGAGACTGAGAGAGTGTGTGTGTGAGTGTGACAGTGATTGTGTGCATGACTGTGCGTGTGAGTGTGTGTATGTGAGTGTGTGAGAGTGACTCTGTGTGTGTGACTATGAGTGAGTGTGACATTTTATGAGTGTGACTGTGAGTGTGTGTGACTGTGAGTGAGTGTATGTGTGAGTGTGTGTGAGAGAGTATGTGTGTCTGTGTGTGATGTGTGTTTGATTGTGAGTGTGTATGACTGTGTGTGTGACTGTGTGAGTGTGACCATGTGTGTGTTTGTGTGTGAGTGTGTGTGACTGTTTATGTGTGTCAGTGTGTGTGAGTGTGTGTGTGTCTGAGTGGGTGTGTGTGTGTGACTGTGTGTGAGAGTGAGTGTGTTCTTGTGTGTGTGTTTGTGAGTGTGACTGTGTGTGTGTGTGTGAGTGTGTGTGAATGTGTGAGGGTGTATGTTTGTGTGTGATTGTGTGTGTGAGTGAGTGAGTTTGAGTGTGTGTGTGATTGTGTGTGAGTGTGACTGTGTGTGTGTCTGAGTGTGTGTGTGTGTGTGACTGTGAGTGGGTGAGTGTGTGTGAGAGTGAGTGTGTTCTTGTGTGTGTGTGTCTGTGTGTGAGTGTGACTCTGTGCGTGTGACTGAGTGAGTGTGACTTTGTGTGTTTGTGACTGTGTGTGTGGCTGTGTGTGTGTGTCTGTGAGTTTAACTGCATGTGTGTTTGTGATTGTGTGTGTGACATTGAGAGTGTGAGCACGAGTGTGACTGTGCATATGTGTGTGTGTGTGTGTGAGTAAGTGTGTGAGTGTGTGTGACTGTAAGTATGAGTGTGTGTGTGAGAGAGTATGTGTGTCTGTGTGTGTAAGTCTGTGAGTTTGTGTGTGAGTGCGTGTGAGTGAATGTATGTGTGCGTGACTGCGATTGTGTGAGTGCGCGTGACTGCGTGTGTGCATCTGTGAGTGTCACTGTGTGCGCTGTGACAGTGTCACTGTGTGCGCTGTGACAGTGTGTGTGTATGACTGTGAGTTTGTGTGTGTGACTGTGTGTGTGTGAGTGTGTGACTTTGAGAGTGTGTGTGTGTGTGAGTCTGTATGACTGTGATTGTGTGAGTGTGTGTGTGTGTCTGTGTGCGCTGTGACAGTGTGTGTGTATGACTGTGTGTCTGTGTATGTAATTGTGTGTGGCTGTGAGTGTGTGTGTGTTTGTGTGCGCGTGTGTGGCTCTGTGTGAGTGTGTGTGAATGTGTGTGTGGGTCTCTGACTGTGAGTGTGTGTGTGAGTGTTTGTGACTGTAAGTGTGACTGTGTGTGTGAGTTGGTGTGAGTGTGTGTGTCTGTGTATGTAATTGTGTGTGACTTTGAATGTGTGTGTGTGCGCGTGTCTCTGTGTGAGTGTGTATGAATGTGTGTGTGTGTGTGACTGTGAATGTGATTGAACGTGTGTGTCTGAGTGTTTGTGAATGTAAGTGTGTGAGTGTTTGTGAGAGATATTATGTGAGTGTGACTGTGTGTGTGCGTGTGAGAATGTGTGTGTGTGACTGTGAGTATGTGCGTGTGTGACTGTGTGTGACTGAGTGTGTGAGTGTGTGTCACTGTGAGTGTGTGTGACTGCGTGTGTGTGTGTATGAGCGTGTGAGAGTGAGTGTGACTGTGTGTGTGAGAGAGTGGGTGAGTGTGTGTGTGTGAGACTGTGCGTGTGTGTGTGAGTGAGTTTGAGTGTGTGTGTGACTGTGTGCGTGTGTGTGACTGTGTGCGTGTGTGTGTGACTGACTGTGTGTGTGACTGTATATGTGTGTCTGAGTTTTACTGCGTGTGTGACTGTGTGTGTGTATGAGTGACATTGAGAGTGTGTGTGTGAGTGTGACTGTGCATGTGTGTGACTGTGCATGTGTGCGAGTGGGTGTGTGAGCGTGTGACTGAAAGTGTGACTAAGAGTGTGAGCTTGTGTGTGTGTGAGACTGGATGAGTGTGTGTGTGTGACTGTGAGTTTGTGTGTGAGTGTGAGTGAATGTGTGTGTGTGTGACTGTGTGTGTGTGTGTAACTGTGTGTGAGTCTGTCTGACTGTGTGTGTGGGTATGTGAGCGTGTGACTAGGAGAGTGTAACTGAGTGTGATTGTGAATGTGACTGTGTGTGTTAGTGTGTGATTGTGTGTGTGTGTGTGTGACTGTGAGTGGGTTTGTGTGAGTGAGTGACTTTGAGAGTGTGTGTGTGTGAGTCTGTGTGACTGTGATTGTGTGAGTGTGTGTGACTGTGTGTATCACTGTGTGTGTGAGTTTCACTCTGTGTGTATGTGACTGTGTGTGTGTATGCGTGACAGTGAAAGTGTGAGTGTGACTGTGAGTGTGTGTGTTGTGTGAGACTGTGTGTGTGTGTGTGTGAGTGTGTGTGACTGTGAATGTGTGAGGGTGTATGTTTGTGTGTGATTGTGTGTGTGAGTGAGTGAGTTTGAGTGTGTGTGTGATTGTGTGTGAGTGTGACTGTGTGTGTGTCTGAGTGTGTGTGTGTGTGTGACTGTGAGTGGGTGAGTGTGTGTGAGAGTGAGTGTGTTCTTGTGTGTGTGTGTGTCTGTGTGTGAGTGTGACTCTGTGCGTGTGACTGAGTGAGTGTGACTTTGTGTGTTTGTGACTGTGTGTGTGGCTGTGTGTGTGTGTCTGTGAGTTTAACTGCATGTGTGTTTGTGATTGTGTGTGTGACATTGAGAGTGTGAGCACGAGTGTGACTGTGCATATGTGTGTGTGTGTGTGTGTGTGAGTAAGTGTGTGAGTGTGTGTGACTGTAAGTATGAGTGTGTGTGTGAGAGAGTATGTGTGTCTGTGTGTGTAAGTCTGTGAGTTTGTGTGTGAGTGCGTGTGAGTGAATGTATGTGTGCGTGACTGCGATTGTGTGAGTGCGCGTGACTGCGTGTGTGCATCTGTGAGTGTCACTGTGTGCGCTGTGACAGTGTCACTGTGTGCGCTGTGACAGTGTGTGTGTATGACTGTGAGTTTGTGTGTGTGACTGTGTGTGTGTGAGTGTGTGACTTTGAGAGTGTGTGTGTGTGTGAGTCTGTATGACTGTGATTGTGTGAGTGTGTGTGTGTGTCTGTGTGCGCTGTGACAGTGTGTGTGTATGACTGTGTGTCTGTGTATGTAATTGTGTGTGGCTGTGAGTGTGTGTGTGTTTGTGTGCGCGTGTGTGGCTCTGTGTGAGTGTGTGTGAATGTGTGTGTGGGTCTCTGACTGTGAGTGTGTGTGTGAGTGTTTGTGACTGTAAGTGTGACTGTGTGTGTGAGTTGGTGTGAGTGTGTGTGTCTGTGTATGTAATTGTGTGTGACTTTGAATGTGTGTGTGTGCGCGTGTCTCTGTGTGAGTGTGTATGAATGTGTGTGTGTGTGTGACTGTGAATGTGATTGAACGTGTGTGTCTGAGTGTTTGTGAATGTAAGTGTGTGAGTGTTTGTGAGAGATATTATGTGAGTGTGACTGTGTGTGTGCGTGTGAGAATGTGTGTGTGTGTGTGACTGTGAGTATGTGCGTGTGTGACTGTGTGTGACTGAGTGTGTGAGTGTGTGTCACTGTGAGTGTGTGTGACTGCGTGTGTGTGTGTATGAGCGTGTGAGAGTGAGTGTGACTGTGTGTGTGAGAGAGTGGGTGAGTGTGTGTGTGTGAGACTGTGCGTGTGTGTGTGAGTGAGTTTGAGTGTGTGTGTGACTGTGTGCGTGTGTGTGTGACTGACTGTGTGTGTGACTGTATATGTGTGTCTGAGTTTTACTGCGTGTGTGACTGTGTGTGTGTATGAGTGACATTGAGAGTGTGTGTGTGAGTGTGACTGTGCATGTGTGTGACTGTGCATGTGTGCGAGTGGGTGTGTGAGCGTGTGACTGAAAGTGTGACTAAGAGTGTGAGCTTGTGTGTGTGTGAGACTGGATGAGTGTGTGTGTGTGACTGTGAGTTTGTGTGTGAGTGTGAGTGAATGTGTGTGTGTGTGACTGTGTGTGTGTGTGTAACTGTGTGTGAGTCTGTCTGACTGTGTGTGTGGGTATGTGAGCGTGTGACTAGGAGAGTGTAACTGAGTGTGATTGTGAATGTGACTGTGTGTGTTAGTGTGTGATTGTGTGTGTGTGACTGTGAGTGGGTTTGTGTGAGTGAGTGACTTTGAGAGTGTGTGTGTGTGAGTCTGTGTGACTGTGATTGTGTGAGTGTGTGTGACTGTGTGTATCACTGTGTGTGTGAGTTTCACTCTGTGTGTATGTGACTGTGTGTGTGTATGCGTGACAGTGAAAGTGTGAGTGTGACTGTGAGTGTGTGTGTTGTGTGAGACTGTGTGTGTGTGAGTGTGTGTGACTGTGAATGTGTGAGGGTGTATGTTTGTGTGTGATTGTGTGTGTGAGTGAGTGAGTTTGAGTGTGTGTGTGATTGTGTGTGAGTGTGACTGTGTGTGTGTTTGTGACTGTGTGTGTGTGTGTCTGCTAGTTTCACTGTGCATGTATGTGTGACTGTGTGTGTGTGTATGAGTGACATTGAGAGTGGTTTGTGTGAGTGTGACTGTGCATGTGTGTGTGTGAGAGAGTGTGTGTGTGAGTGTGTGTGTATGTGATTGTGTGTGTGTGAGACTGTGAGTGCGAGTGTGTGAGTGTGTGTGAGAGAGTATGTGTGTCTGTGTGTGAGTGTGTGTGATGTGTGTGTGTGTGTGATTTGAGAGTGTGTGTGTGTGACTGTGATTGTGTGAGTGTGTGTGTGTCTGTGAGTTTCGCTGCGTGTGTGTGAGTGTGACTGTGAGAGTGTATGTGTGTGTGAATGTGTGTGACTGTGAGTGCGTGAGTGTGTGTGTGTGAGACTGTGAGAATGTGTGTGTGAGTGTGACAGTGAGTCTGTGAGTGTAAGTGTGTGTGTCACTGTGTGTGTGTGAGTTTCACTCTAGGTGTGCGTGACTGTGTGTGTGTATGCGTGACAGTGAAAGTGTGAGTGTGTGTGAGACGGTGTGTGTGTGTGAGGGTGTGTGTGTGACTGTGTGTGTGTGTGTCTGCGTGTTTCACTGCGCGTGTGTGTGTGACTGTGTGTGTGTATGAGTGACATTGAGAGTGTTTGTATGAGTGTGATTGTGCATATGTGTGTGTTTGTGTGTGTGTGTGAGAGAGAGTGTGCGTCTATGAGTGTGTGTGAGTGTATGTGTATGTGATTGTGTGTGTGCGAGACTGTGAGAGAGTGTGTGACAGTGTGACAGTGAATGTGTGTGTGAGTATGTGTGAGAGAGTATGTGTGTCTGTGTGTGAGTGTGTGTGATGTGTGTGTGTGACTGTGTGTGAGTGTGTGACTTTGAGAGTGTGTTGTATGTGAGTCTGTGTGACTGTGATTGTGTGAGTGTGTGTGGGTGTCTGAGAGTTTCACTGCGTGTGTGTGAGTGTGACTGTGAGTGTGTGTGTGTATATGAGAGTGTGTGTGTGAGTGTGTATGACTGTGAGTTCATGAGTGTGTGTGTGTGTGATTGCGTGTGTGTGTGAGACTGAGAGTGTGACAGTGAGTGTGTGAGTTTGTGTGAGTGTGTGAGTTTGAGTGTGTGTGACTCTGTGTGTGTGACTGTGAGTGAGTGTAACTTTGTGTGTGAGTGAGTGAGTGTGTGTGACTAAGTGTGTGTCTGTGTGAGAGACTGTGAGTGTGTGTGACTCTGTATTTGTGTGCCTGTGTGTGAGTCTGTCTGACTGTGTTTGTGTGTGGGTGTGTGAGCATGTGACTGCGAGAGTGTGACTGTGAGAGTGATTGTGAGTGTGATTGTGTGTGTGTGAGTGTCTGAGTGTGTGATTGTTTGTGTGTGTGTGTGTGAGTGGTTGTGTGTGTGTATGTGTGTGACTGAGAGTATGTGTGTGTGTCTGTGTGTGAGTGAGTGTGACTCTGTGCGTGTGACTGAGTGAGTGTGACTTTGTGTGTGTAAGGCTGTGAGTGTGTGTGATGGGTGTTTGTGTGACCATGTGTGAGTCTGTCTGACTGTGTTTGTGTGTGGGTGTGTGAGCGTGTGACTGCAAGAGTGTGACTGTTAGAGTGTGACTGTGAGAGTGATTGTGAGTGTGATTGTATATGTGTGAGTGTGTGTGAGTTTGCGATTGTGTGTGTGTGTGATTGTGTGTGTGTGGAATGTGTGTGTGTGTGTGACTGAGAGTGTGACTGTGTGTGAGTGTGTGTGACTGTTTGTGTTTGTGACTGTGATTGTGTGTGTGTGAGACCGTGAGAGAGTGTGTGTGACTATGAGTGTGTGTGTGTGTGAGTGTGTGTGTGTGACTGAGAGTGTGATTGTGTGTGTGTGACTGTGTGTGTATGCGAGTTTCACTGCGCGTGTGTGTGTGTGACTGTGTTTGTGTATGAGTGACATTGAGAGTGTTTGTATGAATGCGACCGTGCATGTGTGTGTGTTTGTGTGTGTGTGTGTGAGAGAGAGTGTGTATCTTTGAGTGTGTGTGACTGTGAGTGTCTGAGTATGTGATTGTGTGTGTGTGAGACTGTGAGAGAGTGTGTGTGAGTGTGACAGTGTGTGTGAGTGTATGCGTGTGAGTGCGTGTGATTGTGTGTGTGTGACTGTGAGTGCGTGTGTGTGACTGTGTGTGTGTGAGTGTGTGACTTTGAGAGTGTGTGTGTGTGTGTCTGTATGACTGTGATTGTGTGAGTGTGTGTGTGTGTCTGTGAGTTTCACTGTGTGTGTGTGAGTGTGACTGTGAGCGTCTGTGTGTGTGAGAGAATGTGTGTGACTGTGTGTGTGTGTGATTGCGCGTGTGTGTGATTGCGCGTGTGTGTGAGACTGTGAAAGTGTGTGCGTGAGTGTGACAGTGAGTGTGTGTGACTGTGTGTGGGAGTGTGTGTGAGGGTATGCGTGTGAGTGCGTGTGATTGTGTGTGTGTGACTGAGTGCGTGTGTGTGACTGTGTATGTGTGAGTGTGTGACTTTGAGAGTGTGTGTGTGTGTGAGTCTGTGTGACTCTGATTGTGTGAGTGTGTGTGTGTGTCTGTGAGTTTCACTGTGTGTGTGTGTGAGTGTGACTGTGAGCGTGTGTGTCTGTGTGTGTGAGAGAATGTGTGTGAGTGTGTGTGTGTGATTGCGCATGTGTGTGAGACTGTGAAAGTGTGTGCGTGAGTGTGACAGTGAGTGTGTGTGACTGTGAGTGTAAGTGTGTGTGTGTGTGTGAGTGTGTGTGTGAGACTATGTGTGTCTGTGTGTGAGTGTGTGTGATATGTGTGTGCGTGACTGTGTGTGAGTGAGACTGTGTGAATGTGTGTGTGTGACTGTGTGTATGTGTGTATGTGTGTGTCTGTGTGTGACTGTGAGAGAGTGAGTGTGTGTGTGTGTGACTGTGAGTGTGTGTGACTAAGTGTGTGTGTGTGTGTGAGACTGTGATTGTGTGAGACTCTGTGTTTGTGTGACTGTGTGTAAGTCTATCTAACTGTTTGTGTGTGGGTGTGTGTGCATGTGACTGTGAGAGTGTGACTGTTAGAGTGTGATTGTGAGTGTGACTGTGTGTGTATGAGTGTGTGATTGTGTGTGCGTGTGTGTGAGTGTGTATGAATGTGAGTGGGTGACTGTGTGAGACTGAGTGTGTTCTTGTGTGAGTGTGTGTTTGTGTGTGTGTGTGAGTGTGTGTGACAGTGAGTGGGTGTGTGTGTGTGTGTGAATGTGTGTGAGTGAGCGTGTGTAATTGTGTGTGTGTGAGTGTGACTGAGTGAGATTATGTGTGTGTGAATGTGTGTGTGACTGTGTCAGTGTGACTGAGCGAGTGTGACAGTGAGTGTGTGACTGTGAGAGTGCGACTGTGTGTGTGTGAGTGTGTGTGACTGTGAGTGTGTGCATGTGATTTTGTGTGTGTGCGGCCGTGAGAGTGTGTGTGTGAGTGTGACAGTGATTGTGTGATTGTCTCTGTGTGTGTGTGTGTGACTGAGAGTGTGTGTGTGTGACTGTGTGAGTTTGACTATGAGTATGTGTGAATGTGTTTGTGACTGTGTCAGTGTGACTGTATGCGTGTGTGTGTGACTGTGTGTGTGTGTGTGTGCGTGTTTGTGGCTGTGTGTGTTTTGTGTGAGAGTGACTTTGGGAGTGTGTGTGTGAGGCTGTGTGACTGTGTGATGAGTGTGTATGTGACTGTGTGATGTGTGTGTATGTGACTGTGTGTGTGTGACTCTGTGTGTGACTGTGTGGGTGACTGTGAGTGTGACTGTGTGGTGTGTGTGTGTGTCAGTGTGGGTGACTGTGAGTGTGTGTGTGACTGAGAGTTTGTGTGTGTGTGACTGTGTGTGTTCGACTGTGAGTGTGTGTGACTGTGTGTGTGACTGTGTGTGTATGAGTTTCATTGCATGTGTGTGTGTGCATGTGTGAGAGTGTGTGTGTGATTGTGAGTGTGTGTGTGTGATTGCGTGTGTGTGTGAGACTGTGAAAGTGTGTGCGTGAGTGTGACAGTTAGTGTGTGTGACTGAGTGTAAGTGTGTGTGTGTGTGTGAGTGTGTGTGTGAGACTATGTGTGTCTGTGTGTGAGTGTGTGTGATATGTGTGTGCGTGATTGTGTGTGTGAGTGTGTGTGAGTGTACCTGTGTGAGTGTGTGTGACTCTGTGTGTGAATGAGTGTGTGTGTGACTGTGACTGTTTGTGTGTGTGAGTATGTGTGTGTCAGTGTGTGTGACTGTGAGAGAGTGAGTGTGTGTGTGTGTGTGACTGTGAGTGTGTGTGACTAAGTGTGTGTGTGTGTATGTGTGCCTGTGTGTGTTCGACTGTGAGTGTGTTTGACTGTGTGTGTCTGAGTTTCATTGCATGTGTGTGTGACTGTGTGTGTGCATGTGTGAGAGTGTGTGTGTGACTGTGACTGTGTCTATGTGTGTGTGTGTGAGACTGTGAATGTGTGAGTGTGTGTGTGAATGTGTGTGTGTGCATGTGAGTGAGTTTGAGTGTGTGGGTGACTGTGTGTGCATGTGTGTGTGTGTGACTGTGAGTGTGACTCTGTGTGTGTGTGTGTTTGTGACTGTGTGAGTGTGTGTGTGTGACTGTGTGTGTGTGTCTGTGAGTTTCACTGCATGTGTGTGTGTGACTGTGTGTGTGTACGAGTGACATTGAGAGTGTGTGCGCGAGTGTGACTGTGCATATGTGTGTGTGTGTGAGAGAGTGAGTGTGTGACTGAGTATGAGTGTGTGTGTGAGTGTGTGTGAGAGAGTATGTGTGCCTGTGTGAGTGTGTGTTTGTATGACTGAGAGTGTTTGTGTTTGATTATGAGTGTGTATGACTGTGTTTGTGACTGTGTGTGTGACTGTGTGAGTGTGACCGTGTGTGAGTGTGTGTGTATGTGTGTGTGAGTGTGACTGTGACTGTGAGTGTGACTGTGTGTGTTTGTGACTGAGTGTGTGTGAGTGTGTGTGATATGTGTGTGCGTGACTGTGTGTGTGAGTGAGACTGTGTGAGTGTGTGTGAGTGTATGTGCGTGAGTGTGTGTGACTCTGTGTGTGAATGTGTGTGTGTGACTGTGTGTGTGTGTGTATGTGTGTGTCTGTGTGTGACTGTGAGAGAGTGAGTGTGTGTGTGTGTGAGACTGTGATTGTGTGAGACTCTGTGTTTGTGTGACTGTGTATAAGTCTATCTAACTGTTTGTGTGTGGGTGTGTGTGCATGTGACTGCGAGAGTGTGACTGTTAGAGTGTGATTGTGAGTGTGACTGTGTGTGTGTGAGTGTGTGATTGTGTGTGCGTGTGTGTGAGTGTGTATGAATGTGAGTGGGTGACTGTGTGAGTGTGAGACTGAGTGTGTTCTTGTGTGAGTGTGTGTTTGTGTGTGAGTGTGTGAGACAGTGAGTGGGTGTGTGTGTGTGAATGTGTGTGAGTGAGCGTGTGTAATTGTGTGTGTGTGAGTGTGACTGAGTGACATTATGTGTGTGTGAATGTGTGTGTGACTGTGTCAGTGTGACTGAGCGAGTGTGACAGTGAGTGTGTGACTGTGAGAGTGCGACTGTGTGTGTGTGAGTGTGTGTGACTGTGTGACTGTGAGTGTGTGCATGTGATTTTGTGTGTGTGCGACCGTGAGAGTGTGTGTGTGAGTGTGACAGTGACTGTGTGATTGTCTGTGTGTGTGTGTGTGTGTGACTGAGAGTGTGTGTGTGTGACTGTGTGAGTTTGACTATGAGTATGTGTGAATGTGTTTGTGACTGTGTCAGTGTGACTGTATGCATGTGTGTGTGACTGTGTGTGTGTGTGCGTGTTTGTGGCTGTGTGTGTTTTGTGTGAGAGTGACTTTGGGAGTGTGTGTGTGAGGCTGTGTGACTGTGTGATGAGTGTGTATGTGACTGTGTGATGTGTGTGTATGTGACTGTGTGTGTGTGACTCTGTGTGTGACTGTGTGTGTGACTGTGTGGGTGACTGTGAGTGTGACTGTGTGGTGTGTGTGTGTGTCAGTGAGTGTGTGTGTGACTGAGAGTTTGTGTGTGTGTGACTGTGTGTGTTCGACTGTGAGTGTGTGTGACTGTGTGTGTGAGACTGTGTGTGTATGAGTTTCATTGCATGTGTGTGTGTGCATGTGTGAGAGTGTGTGTGTGATTGTGAGTGTGTGTGTGTGATTGCGCGTGTGTGTGAGACTGTGAAAGTGTGTGCGTGAGTGTGACAGTTAGTGTGTGAGTGTGTGTGACTGTGAGTGTAAGTGTGTGTGTGTGTGTGTGTGAGTGTGTGTGTGAGACTATGTGTGTCTGTGTGTGAGTGTGTGTGATATGTGTGTGCGTGATTGTGTGTGTGAGTGAGACTGTGTGAGTGTGTGTGAGTGTATCTGTGTGAGTGTGTGTGACTCTGTGTGTGAATGAGTGTGTGTGTGACTGTGACTGTGTGTGTGTGTGAGTATGTGTGTGTCAGTGTGTGTGACTGTGAGAGAGTGAGTGTGTGTGTGTGTGTGTGTGTGTGTGACTAAGTGTGTGTGTGTATGTGTGACTGTGTGTGTTCGACTGTGAGTGTGTGTGACTGTGTGTGTATGAGTTTCATTGCATGTGTGTGTGACTGTGTGTGTGCATGTGTGAGAGTGAGAGTGTGTGTGTGACTGTGACTGTGTGTATGTGTGTGTGTGTGAGACTGTGAGTGTGTGTGTGAATGTGTGTGTGTGTGCATGTGAGTGAGTTTGAGTGTGTGGGTGACTGTGTGTGCATGTGTGTGTGTGTGACTGTGAGTGTGACTCTGTGTGTGTGTGTGTTTGTGACTGTGTGTGTGTGTCTGTGAGTTTCACTGCATGTGTGTGTGACTGTGTGTGTGTACGAGTGACATTGAGAGTGTGTGTGCGAGTGTGACTGTGCATATGTGTGTGTGTGTGAGAGTGAATGTGTGACTGAGTATGAGTGTGTGTGTGAGTGTGTGTGAGAGAGTATGTGTGTTTGTGTGAGTGTGTGTTTGTGTGACTGAGAGTGTGTGTGTTTGATTATGAGTGTGTATGACTGTGTTTGTGACTGTGTGTGTGACTGTGTGAGTGTGACCGTGTGTGAGTGTGTGTGTATGTGTGTGTGAGTGTGACTGTGACTGTGAGTGTGACTGTGTGTGTTTGTGACTGAGTGTGTGTGAGTGTGAGTGTGACTGTGTGTGTGTGTGTGACTGTATGTGTGTATGAGTGTGTGACTTTGTGAGTGTGTGTGTTTGAGTCTGTGTGAGTGTGTGTGACTGTGTGTGTGTCTGTGAGTTTCAGTGCATGTGTGTGTGTGACTGTGTGTGTGTACGAGTGACATTGAGAGTGTGTGTGCGAGTATGACTGTGCATATGTGTGTGTGTGTGAGAGAGTGAGTGTGTGTGACTGTGAGTATGAGTGTGTGTGAGAGAGTATGTGTGTCTGTGTGTGAGTGTGTGTGATGTGTGTTTGTGTGACTGAGAGTGTGTGTGTTTGATTGTGAGTGTGTATGACTGTGTTTGTGACTGTGACAGTGTGACTGTGTGTGTGACTGTGTGAGTGTGACCATGTGTGTGAGTGTGTGTGACTGTGTGTGTGCCTGTGAGTGTGTGTATGTGGGTATGTGTGTGTGACACTGTGTGTGTGTGAGTGTGACTGTTACTGTGAGTGTGACTGTGTGTGTTTGTGACTGTGTGTGAGTGTGACTGTGAGTGTGACTGTGTGTGTGTGTATGTTTGTGACTGTGTGTGTGTGTGAGTATGAGTGTGTGACTTTGTGTGTGTGTGTTTGAGTCTGTGTGATTGTGTGAGTGTGTGTGACTATGTGTGACTGTGTGTGTGTGTCTGTGAGTTTCATTGCGTGTGTGTGTGACTGTGTGTGTGTATGAATGACAGTGAGAGTGTGTGTGTGAGTGTATGTGTGTGTCTGTGTGTGAGACTGAGAGTGTGTGTGTGAGTGTGACAGTGATTGTGTGAGTGTGCGTGTGAGTGTGTGTATGTGAGTGTGTGAGAGTGACTCTGTGTGTGTGACTATGAGTGAGTGTGACATTTTATGAGTGTGACTGTGAGTGTGTGTGACTGTGAGTATGAGTGTATGTGTGAGTGTGTGTGAGAGAGTATGTGTGTCTGTGTGTGATGCGTGTTTGTGTGCCTGAGTGTGTGTGTTTGATTGTGAGTGTGTATGACTGTGTGTGTGACTGTGTGAGTGTGACCGTGTGTGTGTTTGTGTGTGAGTGTGTGTGACTGTTTATGTGTGTCAGTGTGTGTGAGTGTGTGTGTGTCTGAGTGGGTGTGTGTGTGTGACTGTGAGTGGGTGAGTGTGTGTGAGAGTGAGTGTGTTCTTGTGTGAGTGTGTGTTTGTGTGTGTGAGTGTGTGTGACTGTGTGTGTGTGACTGAGAGTATGTGTGTGTGTCTGTGTGTGAGTGTGACTCTGTGCATGTGACTGTGAGTGAGTGTGACTTTGTGTGTTTGTGACTGTGTGTGTGTGATTGTGTGTGTGTGTCTGTGAGTTTCACTGCATGTGTGTGTGTGACTGTGTGTGTGACATTGAGAGTGTGAGCGCGAGTGTGACTGTGCATATGTGTGTGTGTGTGAGTAAGTGTGTGAGTGTGTGTGACTGTAAGTATGAGTGTGTGTGTGTGAGAGAGTATGTGTGTCTGTGTGTGTAAGTCTGTGAGTTTGTGTGTGAGTGCGTGTGAGTGAATGTATGTGTGCGTGACTGTGATTTTGTGAGTGCGCGTGACTGCGTGTGTGCATCTGTGAGTGTCACTGTGTGCGCTGTGACAGTGTGTGTGTATGACTGTGTGTGTCTGTGTATGTAATTGTGTGTGGCTGTGAGTGTGTGTGTGTTTGTGTGCGCGTGTGTGGCTCTGTGTGAGTGTGTGTGAATGTGTGTGTGGGTCTCTGACTGTGAGTGTGTGTGTGAGTGTTTGTGACTAAGTGTGACTGTGTGTGTGAGTTGGTGTGAGTGTGTGTGTCTGTGTATGTAATTGTGTGTGACTTTGAATGTGTGTGTGTGCGCGTGTCTCTGTGTGAGTGTGTATGAATGTGTGTGTGTGTGTGACTGTGAATGTGATTGAACGTGTGTGTCTGAGTGTTTGTGAATGTAAGTGTGTGAGTGTTTGTGAGAGATATTATGTGAGTGTGACTGTGTGTGTGCGTGTGAGAATGTGTGTGTGTGTGTGACTGTGAGTATGTGCGTGTGTGACTGTGTGTGACTGAGTGTGTGAGTGTGTGTCACTGTGAGTGTGTGTGACTGCGTGTGTGTGTGTATGAGCGTGTGAGAGTGAGTGTGACTGTGTGTGTGAGAGAGTGGGTGAGTGTGTGTGTGTGAGACTGCGTGTGTGTGTGAGTGAGTTTGAGTGTGTGTGTGACTGTGTGCGTGTGTGTGTGACTGACTGTGTGTGTGACTGTATATGTGTGTCTGAGTTTCACTGCGTGTGTGACTGTGTGTGTGTATGAGTGACATTGAGAGTGTGTGTGTGAGTGTGACTGTGCATGTGTGTGACTGTGCATGTGTGCGAGTGGGTGTGTGAGCGTGTGACTGAAAGTGTGACTAAGAGTGTGAGCTTGTGTGTGTGTGTGTGAGACTGGATGAGTGTGTGTGTGTGACTGTGAGTTTGTGTGTGAGTGTGTGTGAGTGAATGTGTGTGTGTGTGACTGTGTGTGTGTGTGTAACTGTGTGTGAGTCTGTCTGACTGTGTGTGTGGGTATGTGAGCGTGTGACTAGGAGAGTGTAACTGAGTGTGATTGTGAATGTGACTGTGTGTGTTAGTGTGTGATTGTGTGTGTGTGTGTGTGTGTGACTGTGAGTGGGTTTGTGTGAGTGAGTGACTTTGAGAGTGTGTGTGTGAGAGTCTGTGTGACTGTGAGTGGGTTTGTGTGAGTGAGTGACTTTGAGAGTGTGTGTGTGAGAGTCTGTGAGAGTTAGGTTAGGTGAGTGGGCAAATGCATGGCAGATGAAGTATAATGTGGATAAATGTGAGGTTATCCACTTTGGTGGTAAAAACAGAGAGACAGACTATTATCTGAATGGTGACAGATTAGGAAAAGGGCAGGTGCAAAGAGACCTGGGTGTCATGGTACATCAGTCATTGAAGGTTGACATGCAGGTGCAGCAGGCGGTTAAGAAAGCAAATGGCATGTTGGCCTTCATAGCAAGGGGATTTGAGTACAGGGGCAGGGAGGTGTTGCTACAGTTGTACAGGGCATTGGTGAGGCCACACCTGGAGTATTGTGTACAGTTTTGGTCTCCTAACCTGAGGAAGGACATTCTTGCTATTGAGGGAGTGCAGCGAAGGTTCACCAGACTGATTCCCGGGATGGCGGGACTGACATATCAAGAAAGACTGGATCAACTGGGCTTGTATTCACTGGAGTTCAGAAGAATGAGAGGGGACCTCATAGAAACATATAAAATTCTGACGGGGTTAGACAGGTTAGATGCAGGAAGAATGTTCCCAATGTTGGGGAAGTCCAGAACCAGGGGTCACAGTCTAAGGATAAGGGGTAAGCCATTTAGGACCGAGATGCGGAGGAACTTCTTCACCCAGAGAGTGGTGAACCTGTGGAATTCTCTACCACAGAAAGTTGTTGAGGCCAATTCACTAAATATATTCAAAAAGGAGTTAGATGAGGTCCTTACTGCTAGGGGGATCAAGGGGTATGGCGAGAAAGCAGGAATGGGGTACTGAAGTTGAATGTTCAGCCATGAACTCATTGAATGGCGGTGCAGGCTAGAAGGGCCGAATGGCCTACTCCTGCACCTATTTTCTATGTTTCTATGTGATTGTGTGAGTGTGTGTGACTGTGTGTATCACTGTGTGTGTGAGTTTCACTCTGTGTGTATGTGACTGTGTGTGTGTATGCGTGACAGTGAAAGTGTGAGTGTGACTGTGAGTGTGTGTGTTGTGTGAGACTGTGTGTGTGTGAGTGTGTGTGACTGTGAATGTGTGAGGGTGTATGTTTGTGTGTGTGAGTGAGTGTGATTGTGTGTGTGAGTGTGACTGTGTGTGTGTTTGTGACTGTGTGTGTGTGTGTCTGCTAGTTTCACTGTGCATGTGTGTGTGACTGTGTGTGTGTGTATGAGTGACATTGAGAGTGGTTTGTGTGAGTGTGACTGTGCATGTGTGTGTGTGAGAGAGTGTGTGTGTGAGTGTGTGTATGCGATTGTGTGTGTGTGAGACTGTGAGTGCGAGTGTGTGTGTGAGTGTGTGTGAGAGAGTCTGTGTGTGAGTGTGTGTGATGTGTGTGTGTGTGTGATTTGAGAGTGTGTGTGTGTGACTGTGATTGTGTGAGTGTGTGTGTGTCTGTGAGTTTCGCTGCGTGTGTGTGAGTGTGACTGTGAGAGTGTATGTGTGTGTGAATGTGTGTGACTGTGAGTGCGTGAGTGTGTGTGTGTGAGACTGTGAGAATGTGTGTGTGAGTGTGACAGTGAGTCTGTGAGTGTAAGTGTGTGTGTCACTGTGTGTGTGTGAGTTTCACTCTATGTGTGCGTGACTGTGTGTGTGTATGCGTGACAGTGAAAGTGTGAGTGTGTGTGAGACGGTGTGTGTGTGTGAGGGTGTGTGTGTGACTGTGTGTGTGTGTCTGCGAGTTTCACTGCGCGTGTGTGTGTGACTGTGTGTATGAGTGACATTGAGAGTGTTTGTATGAGTGTGACTGTGCATGTGTGTGTGTTTGTGTGTGTGTGTGAGAGAGAGTGTGCGTCTGTGAGTGTGTGTGAGTGTATGTGTATGTGATTGTGTGTGTGCGAGACTGTGAGAGAGTGTGTGACAGTGTGACAGTGAATGTGTGTGTGAGTATGTGTGAGAGAGTATGTGTGTCTGTGTGTGAGTGTGTGTGATGTGTGTGTGTGACTGTGTGTGAGTGTGTGACTTTGAGAGTGTGTTGTATGTGAGTCTGTGTGACTGTGATTGTGTGAGTGTGTGTGGGTGTCTGAGAGTTTCACTGCGTGTGTGTGAGTGTGTATGTGTGTATATGAGAGTGTGTGTGTGAGTGTGTATGACTGTGAGTTCATGAGTGTGTGTGTGTGTGATTGCGTGTGTGTGTGAGACTGTGAGAGTGTGTGTACGAGTGTGACAGTGAGTGTGTGAGTTTGTGTGAGTGTGTGTGTTTGAGTGTGTGTGACTCTGTGTGTGACTGTGAGTGAGTGTAACTTTGTGTGTGAGTGAGTGAGTGTGTGTGACTAAGTGTGTGTCTGTGTGAGAGACTGTGAGTGTGTGTGACTCTGTATTTGTGTGCCTGTGTGTGAGTCTGTCTGACTGTGTTTGTGTGTGGGTGTGTGAGCATGTGACTGTGAGAGTGATTGTGAGTGTGATTGTGTGTGTGTGAGTGTCTGAGTGTGTGATTGTTTGTGTGTGTGTGTGTGAGTGGTTGTGTGTGTGTATGTGTGTGACTGAGAGTATGTGTGTGTGTCTGTGTGTGAGTGAGTGTGACTCTGTGCGTGTGACTGAGTGAGTGTGACTTTGTGTGTGTGAGGCTGTGAGTGTGTGTGAGTGTGTGTGATGGGTGTTTGTGTGACCATGTGTGAGTCTGTCTGACTGTGTTTGTGTGTGGGTGTGTGAGCGTGTGACTGCAAGAGTGTGACTGTTAGAGTGTGACTGTGAGAGTGATTGTGAGTGTGATTGTATATGTGTGAGTGTGTGTGAGTTTGCGATTGTGTGTGTGTGTGATTGTGTGTGTGTGGAATGTGTGTGTGTGTGTGACTGAGAGTGTGACTGTGTGTGAGTGTGTGTGACTGTTTGTGTATGTGACTGTGATTGTGTGTGTGTGAGACCGTGAGAGAGTGTGTGTGACTATGAGTGTGTGTGTGTGTGAGTGTGTGTGTGTGACTGAGAGTGTGAGTGTGTGTGTGTGACTGTGTGTGTATGCGAGTTTCACTGCGCGTGTGTGTGTGTGACTGTGTGTGTGTATGAGTGACATTGAGAGTGTTTGTATGAATGCGACCGTGCATGTGTGTGTGTTTGTGTGTGTGTGTGTGAGAGAGAGTGTGTATCTGTGAGTGTGTGTGACTGTGAGTGTCTGAGTATGTGATTGTGTGTGTGTGAGACTGTGAGAGAGTGTGTGTGAGTGTGACAGTGAGTGTGTGTGAGTGTATGCGTGTGAGTGCGTGTGATTGTGTGTGTGTGTGTGTGACTGTGAGTGCGTGTGTGAGACTGTGTGTGTGTGAGTGTGTGACTTTGAGAGTGTGTGTGTGTGTGAGTCTGTATGACTGTGATTGTGTGAGTGTGTGTGTGTCTGTGAGTTTCACTGTGTGTGTGTGAGTGTGACTGTGAGCGTGTGTGTCTGTGTGTGTGAGAGAATGTGTGTGACTGTGAGTGTGTGTGTGATTGCGCATGTGTGTGAGACTGTGAAAGTGTGTGCGTGAGTGTGACAGTGAGTGTGTGTGACTGTGTGTGGGAGTGTGTGTGAGGGTATGCGTGTGAGTGCGTGTGATTGTGTGTGTGTGTGACTGAGTGCGTGTGTGTGACTGTGTGTGTGTGAGTGTGTGACTTTGAGAGTGTGTGTGTGTGTGAGTCTGTATGACTGTGATTGTGTGAGTGTGTGTGTGTCTGTGAGTTTCACTGTGTGTGTGTGAGTGTGACTGTGAGCATGTGTGTCTGTGTGTGTGAGAGAATGTGTGTGACTGTGAGTGTGTGTGTGATTGCGCGTGTGTGTGAGACTGTGAAAGTGTGTGCGTGAGTGTGACAGTGAGTGTGTGTGACTGTGTGTGGGAGTGTGTGTGAGGGTATGCGTGTGAGTGCGTGTGATTGTGTATGTGTGACTGAGTGCGTGTGTGTGACTGTGTGTGTGTGAGTGTGTGACTTTGAGAGTGTGTGTGTGTGTGAGTCTGTGTGACTCTGATTGTGTGAGTGTGTGTGTGTGTCTGTGAGTTTCACTGTGTGTGTGTGAGTGTGACTGTGAGCGTGTGTGTCTGTGTGTGTGAGAGAATGTGTGTGAGTGTGTGTGTGTGATTGCGTGAGTGTGTGTGACTGTGAGTGTAAGTGTGTGTGTGTGAGTGTGTGTGTGAGACTATGTGTGTCTGTGTGTGAGTGTGTGTGATATGTGTGTGCGTGACTGTGTGTGTGAATGTGTGTGTGTGACTGTGTGTGTGTGTATGTGTGTGTCTGTGTGTGACTGTGAGAGAGTGAGTGTGTGTGTGTGTGACTGTGAGTGTGTGTGACTAAGTGTGTGTGTGTGTGTGTGAGACTGTGATTGTGTGAGACTCTGTGTTTGTGTGACTGTGTGTAAGTCTATCGAACTGTTTGTGTGTGGGTGTGTGTGCATGTGACTGCGAGAGTGTGACTGTTAGAGTGTGATTGTGAGTGTGACTGTGTGTGTGTGTGTGTGTGAGTGTGTGATTGTGTGTGCGTGTGTGTGAGTGTGTATGAATGTGAGTGGGTGACTGTGTGAGTGTGAGACTGAGTGTGTTCTTGTGTGAGTGTGTGTTTGTGTGTGTGTGTGAGTGTGTGTGACAGTGAGTGGGTGCGTGTGTGTGTGTGAATGTGTGTGAGTGAGCGTGTGTAATTGTGTGTGTGTGAGTGTGACTGAGTGAGATTATGTGTGTGTGAATGTGTGTGTGACTGTGTCAGTGTGACTGAGCGAGTGTGACAGTGAGTGTGTGACTGTGAGAGTGCGACTGTGTGTGTGTGAGTGTGTGTGACTGTGTGACTGTGAGTGTGTGCATGTGATTTTGTGTGTGTGCGACCGTGAGAGTGTGTGTGTGAGTGTGACAGTGACTGTGTGATTGTCTGTGTGTGTGTGTGTGTGACTGAGAGTGTGTGTGTGTCACTGTGTGAGTTTGACTATGAGTATGTGTGAATGTGTTTGTGACTGTGTCAGTGTGACTGTATGCGTGTGTGTGTGACTGTGTGTGTGTGTGTGCGTGTTTGTGGCTGTGTGTGTTTTGTGTGAGAGTGACTTTGGGAGTGTGTGTGTGAGGCTGTGTGATGAGTGTGTATGTGACTGTGTGATGTGTGTGTATGTGACTGTGTGTGTGTGACTCTGTGTGTGACTGTGTGTGTGACTGTGTGGGTGACTGTGAGTGTGACTGTGTGGTGTGTGTGTGTGTCAGTGTGGGTGACTGAGTGTGTGTGTGACTGAGAGTTTGTGTGTGTGTGATTGTGTGTGTTCGACTGTGAGTGTGTGTGACTGTGTGTGTGACTGTGTGTGTATGAGTTTCATTGCATGTGTGTGTGCATGTGTGAGAGTGTGTGTGTGATTGTGAGTGTGTGTGTGTGATTGCGCGTGTGTGTGAGACTGTGAAAGTGTGTGCGTGAGTGTGTGTGACTGTGAGTGTAAGTGTGTGTGTGTGTGTGAGTGTGTGTGTGAGACTATGTGTGTCTGTGTGTGAGTGTGTGTGATATGTGTGTGCGTGATTGTGTGTGTGAGTGAGACTGTGTGAGTGTGTGTGACTCTGTGTGTGAATGAGTGTGTGTGTGACTGTGTGTGTGACTGTGACTGTGTGTGTGTGTGAGTATGTGTGTGTCAGTGTGTGTGACTGTGAGAGAGTGAGTGTGTGTGTGTGTGACTGTGAGTGTGTGTGACTAAGTGTGTGTGTGCCTGTGTGTGTTCGACTGTGAGTGTGTGTGACTGTGTGTATGAGTTTCATTGCATGTGTGTGTGACTGTGTGTGTGCATGTGTGAGAGTGAGAGTGTGTGTGTGACTGTGACTGTGTGTATGTGTGTGTGTGTGAGACTGTGAATGTGTGAGTGTGTGTGTGAATGTGTGTGTGTGCATGTGAGTGAGTTTGAGTGTGTGGGTGACTGTGTGTGCATGTGTGTGTGTGTGACTGTGAGTGTGACTCTGTGTGTGTGTGTGTTTGTGACTGTGTGTGAGTGTGTGTGTGTGACTGTGTGTGTGTGTCTGTGAGTTTCACTGCATGTGTGTGTGTGACTGTGTGTGTGTACGAGTGACATTGAGAGTGTGTGTGCGAGTGTGACTGTGCATATGTGTGTGTGTGTGAGAGTGAATGTGTGACTGAGTATGAGTGTGTGTGTGTGTGTGTGAGAGAGTATGTGTGTCTGTGTGAGTGTGTGTTTGTGTGACTGAGAGTGTGTGTGTTTGATTATGAGTGTGTATGACTGTGTTTGTGACTGTGTCAGTGTGACTGTGTGTGTGACTGTGTGAGTGTGACCGTGTGTGAGTGTGTGTGTATGTGTGTGTGAGTGTGACTGTGAGTGTGACTGTGTGTGTTTGTGACTGAGTGTGTGTGAGTGTGACTGTGTGTGTGTGTGTGTGACTGTATGTGTGTGTGAGTGTGTGTGTTTGAGTCTGTGTGAGTGTGTGTGACTGTGTGTGTGTCTGTGAGTTTCAGTGCATGTGTGTGTGTGACTGTGTGTGTGTACGAGTGACATTGAGAGTGTGTGTGCGAGTATGACTGTGCATATGTGTGTGTGTGTGAGAGAGTGAGTGTGTGTGACTGTGAGTATGAGTGTGTGTGAGAGAGTATGTGTGTCTGTGTGTGAGTGTGTGTGATGTGTGTTTGTGTGACTGAGAGTGTGTGTGTTTGATTGTGAGTGTGTATGACTGTGTTTGTGACTGTGACAGTGTGACTGTGTGTGTGTCTGTGTGAGTGTGACCATGTGTGTGAGTGTGTGTGACTGTGAGTGTGTGTATGTGGGTATGTGTGTGTGACACTGTGTGTGTGTGTGTGTGAGTGTGACTGTGACTGTGAGTGTGACTGTGTGTGTGTTTGTGACTGTGTGTGAGTGTGACTGTGAGTGTGACTGTGTGTGTGTGTGTATGTTTGTGACTGTGTGTGTGTGTGAGTATGAGTGTGTGACTTTGTGTGTGTGTGTTTGAGTCTGTGTGATTGTGTGAGTGTGTGTGACTATGTGTGACTGTGTGTGTGTGTCTGTGAGTTTCATTGCGTGTGTGTGTGACTGTGTGTGTGTATGAATGACAGTGAGAGTGTGTGTGTGAGTGTATGTGTGTGTGAGTGTGTATGTGTGTGTCTGTGTGTGAGACTGAGAGTGTGTGTGTGAGTGTGACAGTGATTGTGTGAGTGTGCGTGTGAGTGTGTGTATGTGAGTGTGTGAGAGTGACTCTGTGTGTGTGACTATGAGTGAGTGTGACATTTTATGAGTGTGACTGTGAGTGTGTGTGACTGTGAGTATGAGTGTATGTGTGAGTATGTGTGTCTGTGTGTGATGCGTGTTTGTGTGACTGAGTGTGTGTGTTTGATTGTGAGTGTGTATGACTGTGTGTGTGACTGTGTGAGTGTGACCGTGTGTGTGTTTGTGTGTGAGTGTGTGTGACTGTTTATGTGTGTCAGTGTGTGTGAGTGTGTGTGTGTCTGAGTGGGTGTGTGTGTGTGACTGTGAGTGGGTGAGTGTGTGTGAGAGTGAGTGTGTTCTTGTGTGAGTGTGTGTTTGTGTGTGTGTGTGTGTGAGTGTGTGTGACTGTGTGTGTGTGACTGAGAGTATGTGTGTGTGTCTGTGTGTGAGTGTGACTCTGTGCATGTGACTGTGAGTGAGTGTGACTGTGTGTGTTTGTGACTGTGTGTGTGTGATTGTGTGTGTGACTGTGTGTGTGTGTCTGTGAGTTTCACTGCATGTGTGTGTGTGACTGTGTGTGTGACATTGAGAGTGTGAGCGCGAGTGTGACTGTGCATATGTGTGTGTGTGTGAGTAAGTGTGTGAGTGTGTGTGACTGTAAGTATGAGTGTGTGTGTGTGAGAGAGTATGTGTGTCTGTGTGTGTAAGTCTGTGAGTTTGTGTGTGAGTGCGTGTGAGTGAATGTATGTGTGCGTGACTGTGATTTTGTGAGTGCGCGTGACTGCGTGTGTGCATCTGTGAGTGGCACTGTGTGCGCTGTGACAGTGTGTGTGTATGACTGTGTGTGTCTGTGTATGTAATTGTGTGTGGCTGTGAGTGTGTGTGTGTTTGTGTGCGCGTGTGTGGCTCTGTGTGAGTGTGTGTGAATGTGTGTGTGGGTCTCTGACTGTGAGTGTGTGTGTGAGTGTTTGTGACTAAGTGTGACTGTGTGTGTGAGTTGGTGTGAGTGTGTGTGTCTGTGTATGTAATTGTGTGTGACTTTGAATGTGTGTGTGTGCGCGTGTCTCTGTGTGAGTGTGTATGAATGTGTGTGTGTGTGTGACTGTGAATGTGATTGAACGTGTGTGTCTGAGTGTTTGTGAATGTAAGTGTGTGAGTGTTTGTGAGAGATATTATGTGAGTGTGACTGTGTGTGCGTGTGAGAATGTGTGAGTGTGTGTGTGTGACTGTGAGTATGTGCGTGTGTGACTGTGTGTGACTGAGTGTGTGTCACTGTGAGTGTGTGTGACTGCGTGTGCGTGTGTATGAGCGTGTGAGAGTGAGTGTGACTGTGTGTGAGAGAGTGGGTGAGTGTGTGTGTGTGAGACTGTGCGTGTGTGTGTGAGTGCGTGTGAGTGAGTTTGAGTGTGTGTGTGACTGTGTGTGTGTGACTGAGTGTGTGTGTGACAGTGTATGTGTGTCTGAGTTTCACTGCGTGTGTGTGTGTGACTGTGTGTGTGTATGAGTGACATTGAGAGTGTGTGTGTGAGTGTGACTGTGCATGTGTGCGAGTGGGTGTGTGAGCGTGTGACTGAGAGTGTGACTAACAGTGTGAGCTTGTGTGTGTGTGTGAGACTGGATGAGTGTGTGTGTGTGTGACTGTGCGTGTGTGTCTGTGAGTTTGTGTGTGAGTGTGTGTGAGTGAATGTGTGTGTGTGTGACTGTGTGTGTGTGTAACTGTGTGTGAGTCTGTCTGACTGGGTGTGTGGGTGTGTGAGCGTGTGACTAGGAGAGTGTAACTGAGTGTGATTGTGAATGTGACTGTGTGTGTGTGTGTGTGAGAGTGTGAGTGTGTGATCGTGTGTGTGAGTGTGATTGTTTGTGTAACTAAGTGTGACTGTGTGTGTGAGTGTGTGTCTGTGTATGTAATTGTGTGTGTGTGTGTGTTTGTGGCTGTGTGTGTGTTTGTGTGAGTGAGTGACTTTGAGAGTGTGTGTGTGTGTCTGTGTGACTGTGATTGTGTGAGTGTGTGTGACTGTGTGTGTCACTGTGTGTGTGAGTTTCACTCTGTGTGTGTGTGTGTGACTGTGTGTGTTTATGCGTGACAGTGAAAGTGTGACTGAGAGTGTTTGTATGAGTGTGACTGTGCATGTGTGTGTGTTTGTGTGTGTGTGTGAGAGAGAGTGTGCGTCTGTGAGTGTGTGTGAGTGTGTGAGTGTATGTGTATGTGATTGTGTGTGTGAGAGAGTGTGTGACAGTGTGACAGTGAATGTGTGTGAGTGTGTGTGTGAGTATGTGTGAGAGAGTATGTGTGTCTGTGTGTGAGTGTGTGTGATGTGTGTGTGTGTGTGAGACTGAGAGTGTGTGTGTGTGACTGTGTGTGAGTGTGTGACTTTGAGAGTGTGTTGTATGTGAGTCTGTGTGACTGTGATTGTGTGAGTGTGTGTGGGTGTCTGTGAGTTTCACTGCGTGTGTGTGAGTGTGACTGTGAGTGTGTGTGTGTATATGAGAGTGTGTGTGTGAGTGTGTATGACTGTGAGTTCATGAGTGTGTGTGTGTGTTTGTGTGTGTGTGTGAGAGAGAGTGTGCGTCTGTGAGTGTGTGTGAGTGTGTGAGTGTATGTGTATGTGATTGTGTGTGTGCGAGACTGAGAGAGTGTGTGACAGTGTGACAGAGTGTGTGTGTGAGTGTGTGTGAGAGAGTATGTGTGTCTGTGTGTGAGTGTGTGTGATGTGTGTGTGTGTGTGAGACTGAGAGTGTGTGTGTGTGACTGTGTGTGAGTGTGTGACTTTGAGAGTGTGTTGTATGTGAGTCTGTGTGACTGTGATTGTGTGAGTGTGTGTGGGTGTCTGTGAGTTTCACTGGGTGTGTGTGAGTGTGACTGTGAGTGTGTGTGTGTATATGAGAGTGTGTGTGTGAGTGTGTATGACTGTGAGTTCATGAGTGTGTGTGTGTGTGTGATTGCGTGTGTGTGTGAGACTGTGAGAGTGTGTGTACGAGTGTGACAGTGAGTGTGTGAGTGTGTGTGAGTGTGAGTGTGTGTGTTAGACTATGTGTGCCTATGTGTGAGTGTGTGATGTGTGCGTCACTGTGTGTGTGAGTGGGTTTGTGTGAGTGTGTGTGTTTGAGTGTGTGTGACTCTGTGTGTGTGACTGAGTGTGTGTGTCTGTGTGTGTGTGACTGTGTGAGTATAACTGTGTGTGTGTGCATGTGTGAGAGAGTATGTGTGTGTCAGTGTGTGTGACTGAGTGTGTGTGTGACTGAGAGTTTGTTTGTGTGACTGTGTTTGTGACTCTGTCAGTGTGACTGTGTGTGTGTGTGACTGTGTGTGTGAGTGTGTGTGACTGTGTGTGTGTGAGTTTCACTGCATGCGTATGTGAGAGTGTGTGTGTGACTGTGAGTGTGTGTGTATGAGTGTGTGTGTGTGAGTGTGTGTGCCTGTGCATGTTTGTGTGTGTGATTGTGTGTGTGTGCATGTGAGTGACTTTGAGTGTGTATGTGACTGTGTGTGTGTGACTGTGAGTGTGAATGTGTGTGTGACTGTGTGTGTGTGTGTGATTGTATGTGTGACTGTGTGTGTGTGTGTCTGAGTTTCACTGCATGTGTGTGTGTGACTGTGTGTGTGACATTGAGAGTGTGTGTGTGAGAGTGAGTGTGTGAGTGTGTGTGACTAAGTATGAGTGTGTGTGTGTGAGAGAGTATGTGTGTCTGTGTGTGTTTGTGTGACTGAGAGTGTGTGTGTTTGATTGTGAATGTGTATGACTGTGTTTGTGACTGTGTCAGTGTGAGTGTGTGTGTGTGACTGTATGTGACTGTGTAAGTGTGACTGTGTGTGTGTTTGTGTGTGAGTGTGTGTGTGTGAGTGTGTGTGCCACTGTGTGTGTGTGTGTGACTGTGAGTGAGTGTAACTTTGTGAGTGTGTGTGACTAAGTGTGTGTCTGTGTGTGAGACTGAGTGTGTGCGACTCTGTGTTTGTGTGCCTGTGTGTGAGTCTGTCTGACTGTGTTTGTGTGTGGGTGTGTGAGCATGTGATTGCGAAGGTGTGACTGTTAGAGTGTGACTGTGAGTGTGATTGTGAGTGTGACTGTGTGTGTGTGTCTGTGAGTGTGTGATTGTGTGTGTGAGTGTGTGATTGTGTGTGTGTGTCTGTGTGTGTGTGTGTGTCTGAGTGGGTGTGTGTGTGTGACTGTGAGTGGGTGAGTGTGTGTGAGAGTGAGTGTGTTCTTGTGTGAGTGTGTGTTTGTGTGAGTGTGTGTGACTGTGTGTGTGACTGAGAGTATGTGTGTGTGTCTGTGTGTGAGTGAGTGTGACTCTGTGCGTGTGACTGTGAGTGAGTGTGACTTTGTGTGTGTGTGTGTGTCTGTGAGTTTCACTGCATGTGTGTGTGTGACTGTGTGTGTGACATTGAGAGTGTGTGCGCGAGTGTGACTGTGCATATGTGTGTGTGTGTGTGAGTGTGTGTGACTGTAAGTATAAGTGTGTGTGTGAGAGAGTATGTGTGTCGCTGTGTGTTTGTGTGACTGAGAGTGTGTGTGTTTGATTGTGAATGTGTATGACTGTGTTTGTGACTGTGTCAGTGTGACTTGTGTGTGTGACTGTGTGAGTGTATGTGACTGTGAGTGTATGTGTGTATGTGTGTATGTGTGTGTGTGTGTGTGTGTGAGTGCGTGTGCCACTGTGTGTGTGACTGTGAGTGTGACTGAGTGTGACTGTATGTGGGTGTTTGTGACTGAGTGTGTGTGAGTGTGACTGTGTGTGTGTATGTGTTTGTGACTGTGTGTTTGAGTCTGTGACTGTGATTGTGTGAATGTGTGTGACTGTGTGTGTCTGTGACTTTCACTGCGTGTGTGTGAATGTGTATGTGTATGATTGACAGCGAGAGTTTGAGTGTAAATGTGTGTGTATGACTGTGAGTGTGTGTGTGTGTCTGTGTGTGAGACTGTGAGAGTGTGTGTGTGAGTGTGACTGAGTGTGCGTGACTGTGAGTGAGTGTGTGTATGTGAGTGTGTGTGAGTGTGTGTGACTGAGAGTATGTGTGTGTCTCTGTGTGAATGAATCTGACTTTGTATGTGTGACTGTGAGTGAGTGAGACTTTTTATTAGTGTGACTGTGTGAATGTGAGTGTGTGTGACTGAGTGTGTGTGAGCGTGTGTGACTGTGTGTGACTCTGTCTGACTGTGTTTGTGTGTGTGAGTGTGACTGTGAGTGTGACTATGAGTGAGACTGTGAGTGTGACTGTGAGTGAGACTCTGTGTGTGCGTATGTGTGACTGAGAGTATGTGTGTGTGTCGGTGTGAGTGTGAGTGTGACTCTGTGTGTGTGACTGAGTGAGTGTAACTTTGTGTGTGAGTGAGTGTGTGTGACTAAGTGTGTGTCTGTGTGAGAGACTGAGTGTGTGCGACTCTGTGTTTGTGTGCCTGTGTGTGAGTCTGTCTGACTGTGTTTGTGTGTGGGTGTGTGAGCATGTGACTGCGAGAGTGTGACTGTTAGAGTGTGACTGTGAGTGTGATTGTGAGTGTGACTCTGTGTGTGTGAGTGTCTGAGTGTGTGATTGTGTGTGTGTGTGTATATGGTTGTGTGTGTGTATGCGTGTGACTGTGAGTGGGTGTGTTTTTGTGTGTGTGTTCTTGTGTGAGTGTGTTCTTGTGTGAGTGTGTGTTTGTGTGTGTGTGTGACTGTGTGTGTGTGACTGAGAGTATGTGTGTGTGTCTGTGTGTGAGTGAGTGTGACTCTGTGCGTGTGACTGTGAGTGAGTGTGACTTTGTGTGTGTGTGACTGAGTGAGTGTGAGTGTGTGTGAGTGTGTGTGATGGATGTTTGTGTGACCATGTGTGAGTCTGTCTGATTGTGTTTGTGTGTGGGTGTGTGAGCATGTGACTGCAATAGTGTGACTGTGAGAGTGATTGTGAGTGTGACTGTGTGTGTGTGAGTTTGCGATTGTGTGTGTGAGAGAGTGAGTGTGTGTGTGTGTGAGTGTGACAGTGTGAGTGTGTGTGACTGTGAGTGTATGTGAGTGAGTGAGTGTGTGTATGAATGTGAGTGAGTGTGCGTGTGTGTGTAATTGTGTGTGTGTGAGTGTGACTGTGAGTGAGATTGTGTGTGTGTGAATGTGTGTGTGTGTGTGACTGTGTTTGTGACTGTGTCAGTGTGTCTGTGTGTGAGTGTGTGTGACTGTTTGTGTATGTGACTGTGAGTGTGTGCATGTGATTGTGTGTGTGTGAGACCGTGAGAGAGTGTGTGTGACTATGAGTGTGTGTGTGAGTGTGTGTGTGACTGAGAGTGTGAGTGTGTGTGTGTGACTGTGTGTGTGTATGAGTGACATTGAGAGTGTTTGTGTGAGTGCGACTGTGCATGTGTGTGTGTGTGTGTGTGTGAGAGAGAGAGTGTGTATCTGTGAGTGTGTGTGACTGTGAGTGTGTGAGTATGTGATTGTGTGTGTGTGTGAGACTGTGAGAGAGTGTGTGTGAGTGTGACAGTGAGTGTGTGTGTGAGTGTGTGTATGAGACTGTGTGTGTGACTCTGTGGGTGACTGTGAGAGTGTGACTGTGTGGTGTGTGTGTGTGTCAGTGTGTGTGTCTGAGTGTGTGTGTGAGTGTGTGTGAGAGTGAGTGTGTGTTTGTGTGTGTGTGTGTGAGTGTGTGTGACTGTGTGTGTGTGTGACTGAATATGTGTGTGTGTCTGTGTGTGAGTGAGTGTGACTCTGTGCGTGTGACTGTGAGTGAGTGTGACTTTGTGTGTTTGTGACTGTGTGTGTGAGTCTGTGTGTGTGTGTCTGTGAGGTTCACTGCATGTGTGTGTGTGAGACTGTGTGTGTGACATTGAGAGTGTGTGCGCGAATGTGACTGTGCATATGTGTGTGTGTGTGTGACTAAGTATGAGTGTGTGAGTGATAGAGTATGTGTGTCTGTGTGTGAGTGTGTGTGATGTGTGTTTGTGTGACTGAGAGTGTGTGTGTTTGATTGTGAATGTGTATGACTGTGTTTGTGACTGTCAGTGTGACTTGTGTGTGTGACTGTGTGTCTGACTGTGTGACTGTGTGAGTGTGTGTGACTGTGAGTGTGTGTGTGAGTGTGTGTGAGTGCGTGTGTGCCACTGTGAGTGTGACTGTGAGTGTGACTGTATGTGTGTGTTTGTGACTGAGTGTGTGTGAGTGTGACTGTGTGTGTGTATGTGTTTGTGAGTGTGTGTGAGTGTGACTGTGTGTGTGTATGTGTTTGTGACTGTGTGTTTGAGTCTGTGTGACTGTGATTGTGTGACTGTGTGTGTCTGTGACTTTCACTGCGTGTGTGTGTGACTGTGTATGTGTATGAGTGACAGTGAGAGTGTGAGTGTAAATGTGTGTGTGTGTGACTGTGAGTGTGTGTCTGTGTGTGAGACCGTGAGAGTGTGTGTGTGAGTGTGACAGTGAGTGTGCCTGACTGTGAGTGTGTGTGTGTATGTGAGTGTGTGTGACTGAGAGTATGTGTGTGGCTGTGTGTGAGTGAGTGTGACTGTGAGTGAGTGAGACTTTTTATGAGTGTGACTGTGTGAATGTGAGTGTGTGTGACTGAGTGTGTGTGCGTGTGACTGAGTGTGTGTGAACGTGTGTGACTGTGTGTGAGTCTGTCTGACTGTGTTTGTGTGTGTGTGTCTGAGTGTGACTGTGAGTGAGACTCTGTGTGTGTGTGTATGTGTGACTGAGAGTATGTGTGTGTGTCTGTGTGTGAGTGAGTGTGACTGTGAGTGAGTGTAACTTTGTGTGTGAGTGAGTGTCTGTGACTAAGTGTGTGTCTGTGTGAGAGACTGAGTGTGTGCGACTCTGTGTTTGTGTGCCTGTGTGTGAGTCTGTCTGACTGTGTTTGTGTGTGGGTGTGTGAGCATGTGACTGCGAGAGTGTGACTGTGAGTGTGATTGTCTGTGAGTGTGTGATTGTTTGTGTGTGTGTGTGTGAGTGGTTCTGTGTGTGTATGTGTGTGACTGTGAGTGGGTGTGTGTGTGTGTGATTGAGTGTGTTCTTGTGTGAGTGTGTGTTTGTGTGTGTGTGAGTGTGTGTGACTGTGTGTGTGACTGAGAGTATGTGTGTGTGTCTGTGTGTGAGTGAGTGTGACTCTGTGCGTGTGACTGTGAGTGAGTGTGACTTTGTGTGTGATTGAGTGAGTGTGAGTGTGTGTGACTAAGTGTGTGAGGCTGTGAGTGTGTGTGATGGGTGTTTGTGTGACCATGTGTGAGTCTTTCTGACTGTGTTTGTGTGTGGGTGTGTGAGCGTGTGACTGCAAGAGTGTGACTGTTAGAGTGTGACTGTGTGTGTGTGAGTTTGCGATTGTGTGTGAGAGAGAGTGAGTGTGTGTGTGTGTGAGAGAGTGTGCATGTGTGTGATTGTGTGAGTGTGAGTGTGACAGTGTGTGTGTGAGAGTGTGTGTGACTGAGTGTGTGTGTATGTGAGAGTGAGTGAGTGTGTGTGTGAATGTGTGTGAGTGAGTGAGTGTGCGTGTGTGTGTAATTGTGTGTGTGTGAGTGTGACTGAGTGAGATTGTGTGTGTGTGAATGTGTGTTTGTGACTGTGAGAGTGTGACTGTGTGTGTGTCTGTGTGTGAGTGTGTGTGACTGTTTGTGTATGTGACTGTGAGTGTGTGCATGTGATTGTGTGTGTGTGAGACCGTAAGAGAGTGTGTGTGACTGAGTGTGTGTGTGTGTGTGACTGAGTGTGTGTGTGTGTGTGACTGAGAGTGTGAGTGTGTGTGTGTGTGTGACTGAGAGTGTGAGTGTGTGTGTGTGTGACTGTGTGTGTATACGAGTTTCACTGCGTGTGTGTGTGTGTGTGACTGTGTGTGTGTATGAGTGACATTGAGAGTGTTTGTGTGAGTGCAACTGTGCATGTGTGTGTGAGAGAGAGAGTGTGTATCTGTGAGTGTGTGTGAATGAGTGTGTGAGTATGTGATTGTGTGTGTGTGAGACTGAGAGAGTGTGTGTGAGTGTGACAGTGAGTGTGAGTGTGTGTGTGAGACTATGTGTGTGATGTGTGTGTGTGTGTGTGTGTGTGTGTGTGTGACTCTGTGTGACTGTGTGGGTGACTGTGAGTGTGTGTGTGTGAGTGTGTGTGTGTCTGAGTGGGTGTGTGTGTGTGTGACTGAGTGGGTGAGTGTGTGTGAGAGTGAGTGTGTTCTTGTGTGAGTGTGTGTTTGTGTGTGTGTGTGTGTGAGTGTGTGTGACTGTGTGTGTGACTGAGAGTATGTGTGTGTGTCTGTGTGTGAATGTGACTCTGTGCGTGTGACTGTGAGTGAGTGTGACTTTGTGTGTTTGTGACTGTGCGTGTGAGTGTGTGTGTGACTGTGTGTGTGTGTCTGAGTTTCACTGCATGTGTGTGTGTGAGACTGTGTGTGTGACATTGAGAGTGTGTGCGTGAGTGTGACTGTGCATATGTGTGTGTGTGTGTGTGACTAAGTATGAGTGTGTGTGTGAGAGAGTATGTGTGTCTGTGTGTGATGTGTGTTTGTGTGACTGAGAGTGTGTGTGTTTGATTGTGAATGTGTATGACTGTGTTTGTGACTGTCAGTGTGACTTCTGTGTGTGACTGTTTATGTGTATGAGTGACAGTGAGAGTGTGAGTGTAAATGTGTGTGTGTGTGTGTCTATGTGTGAGACTGTGAGAGTGTGTGTGTGAGTGTGACAGTGAGTGTGCGTGACTGTGTGCGTGACTGTGTGAGTGTGTGTGACTGTGAGTGTGTGTGTGTGTATGTGTGTGTGAAAATGCGTGTGTGCCACTGTGTGTGTGTGTGAGTGTGACTGAGTGTGACTATGTGTGTGTTTGTGACTGAGTGTGTGTGAGTGTGACTGTGTGTGTGTATGTGTTTGTGACTGTGTGTTTGAGTCTGTGTGACTGTGATTGTGTGAATGTGTGTGTCTGTGACTTTCACTGCGTGTGTCTGTGACTGTGTATGTGTATGAGTGACAGTGAGAGTGTGAGTGTAAATGTGTGTGACAGTGAGTGTGTGTGTGTGTCTATGTGTGAGACTGTGAGAGTGTGTGTGTGAGTGTGACAGTGAGTGTGCGTGAGTGTGAGTGTGTGTATGTGAGTGTGTGTGTGTGAGTGTGTGTGACTGAGAGTATGTGTGTGTCTGTGTGTGAGTGTGACGTTGTATGTGTGACTGTGAGTGAGTGAGACTTTTTATGAGTGTGACTGTGTGAATGTAAGTGTGTGTGACTGAGTGTGTGTGCGTGTGACTGAGTGTGTGTGAACGTGTGTGACTGTCTGTGTGACTGTGTGTGAGTCTGTCTGACTGTGTTTGTGTGTGTGTGTGAGTGTGACTGTGAGTGAGACTCTGTGTGTGTGTGTATGTGTGACTGAGAGTCTATGTGTGAGTGAGTGTGACTCTGTGTGTGTGACTGAGTGTAACTTTGTGTGTGAGTGAGTGAGTGTGTGTGACTAAGTGTGTGTCTGTGTGAGAGACTGTGAGTGTGTGCGACTCTGTGTTTGTGTGCCTGTGTGTGAGTCTGTCTGACTGTGTTTGTGTGTGGGTGTGTGAGCATGTGACTGCGAGAGTGTGACTGTTAGAGTGTGACTGTGAGTGTGACTATGTGTGTGTGAGTGTCTGTGAGTGTGTGATTGTTTGTGTGTGTGTATGTGTGTGACTGTGAGTGGGTGTGTGTGTGTGAGATTGAGTGTGTTCTTGTGTGAGTGTGTGTTTGTGTGTGTGTGTGAGTGTGTGTGACTGTGTGTGTGTGACTGAGAGTATGTGTGTGTGTCTGTGTGTGAGTGAGTGTGACTCTGTGTGTGTGACTGTGAGTGAGTGTGACTTTGTGTGTGTGTGACAGTGAGTGAGTGTGAGTGTGTGTGACTAAGTGTGTGTGTGTGTGAGGCTGTGAGTGTGTGTGTGTGTGTGTGAGAGTGTGTGTGATGGGTGTTTGTGTGACCATGTGTGAGTCTGTCTGACTGTGTTTGTGTGTGGGTGTGTGAGCATGTGACTGCAAGAGTGTGACTGTTAGAGTGTGACTGTGTGTGTGTGAGTGTCTGTGAGTGTGTCATTGTTTGTGTGTGTGTATGTGTGTGACTGTGAGTGGGTGTGTGTGTGTGAGATTGAGTGTGTTCTTGTGTGAGTGTGTGTTTGTGTGTGTGTGTGTGAGTGTGTGTGACTGTGTGTGTGTGACTGAGAGTATGTGTGTGTGTCTGTGTGTGAGTGAGTGTGACTCTGTGTGTGTGACTGTGAGTGAGTGTGACTTTGTGTGTGTGTGACAGTGAGTGAGTGTGAGTGTGTGTGACTAAGTGTGTGTGTGTGTGAGGCTGTGAGTGTGTGTGTGTGTGTGTGAGTGTGTGTGATGGGTGTTTGTGTGACCATGTGTGAGTCTGTCTGACTGTGTTTGTGTGTGGGTGTGTGAGCGTGTGACTGTTAGAGTGTGACTGTGAGAGTGATTGTGAGTGTGACTGTATGTGTGTGAGTGTGTGTGTGTGATTGTGTGTGCGTGTGTGTGTGTGAGTGTGAGTGTGACAGTGTGTGTGAGATTGTGTGAGTGTGTGTGACTGTGAGTGTGAGTGTGTGTGTGAATGTGTGTGAATGTGTGTGAGTGAGTGCGTGTGATTGTGTGAGTGTGACTGTGAGTGAGATTGTGTGTGTGTGTGTTTGTGACTGTGTCAGTGTGACTGTGTGTGAGTGTGACTGTGAGTGTGTGACTGTGTGTGTGTGTCTGTGTGAGTGTGTGTGACTGTTTGTGTATGTGACTGTGAGTATGTGCATGTGATTGTGTGTGTGTGAGACCGTGAGAGAGTGTGTGTGACTATGAGTGTGTGAGTGTGTGTGTGACTGAGAGTGTGAGTGTGTGTGTGTGTGACTGTGTGTGTATGCGAGTTTCACTGCGCGCGTGTGTGTGTGACTGTGTGTGTGTATGAGTGACATTGAGAGTGTTTGTGTGAGTGCGACTGTGCATGTGTGTGTGTTTGTGTGTGTGTGTGTGTGAGAGAGAGAGTGTGTATTTGTGAGTGTGTGAGTATGTGATTGTGAGTGTGTGAGTATGTGATTGTGTGTGTGTGAGAATGTGAGAGTGTGTGTGTGTGTGTGTGAGGGTATGCGTGTGAGTGCGTGTGATTGTGTGTGTGTGACTGTGTGTGTGTGACTGTGTGTGTGACTGTGATTGTGTGAGTGTGTGTGTGTGTCTGTGAGTGTGACTGTGAGTGTGTGTGTGTGAGAGTGTGTGTGACTGTGAGTGTGTGTGTGATTGCGCGTGTGTGTGAGACTGAGTGTGTGCGTGAGTGTGACCGTTAGTGTATGAGTGTGTGTGACTGTGAGTGTAAGTGTGTGTGTGTGAGTGTGCGTGTGAGTCTATGTGTGTCTGTGTGTGAGTGTGTGTGATTGTGTGTGCGTGACTGTGTGTGTGAGTGAGACTGTGTGAGTGTGTGTGAGTGTGTGTGACTCTGTGTGTGTGTGAATGAGTGTGTGTGTGACTGTGACTGTGTGTGTGTGTGAGTATGTGTGTGTCAGTGTGTGTGACTGTGAGAGAGTGAGTGTGTGTGTGTGTGACTGTGAGTGTGTGAGACTCTGTGTTTGTGTGACTGTGTGTAAGTCTATCTAACTGTTTGTGTGTGGGTGTGTGAGCATGTGACTGCGAGAGTGTGACTGTTAGAGTGTGACTGTGAGTGTGATTGTGTGTGTGACTGTGTGTGTGTGTGTGTGATTGTGTGTGCATGTGTGTGAGTGTATATGAATGTGAGTGGGTGACTGTGTGTGAGTGTGAGACTGAGTGTGTTCTTGTGTGAGTGTGTGTGACAGTGAGTGGGTGAGTGTGTGAATGTGTGTGTGTGAATGTGTGTGAGTGAGCGTGTGTAATTGTGTGTGTGTGTGTGAGTGTGACTGCAAGTGTGACTGAGTGAGATTATGTGTGTGTGAATGTGTGTGTGACTGTGTCAGTGTAACTGTGAGCGATTGTGACTGTGAGAGTGTGACTGTGTGTGTGACTGTGAGTGTGTGCATGTAATTTTGTGTGTGTGCGACCGTGAGAGTGTGTCTGTGAGTGTGACAGTGACTGTGCGATTGTCTGTGTGTGTGTGTGTGTGACTGAGAGTGTGTGTGTGTGACTGTGTGAGTTTGACTGTGTTTGTGACTGTGTCAGTGTGACAGTATGCGTGTGTGTGTGACTGTGTGTGTGTGTGTGTGTGACTGTGTGTGTGTGTTTTGTGTGAGAGTGACTTTGGGATTGTGTGTGAGTCTGTGTGACTGTGATTGTGTGTGTGAGTGTGTCTGTGTGTGATTGTGTGTGATGTGTGTGTATGTGGCTGTGTCTGTGTGAGTGTGTGTGTGTATGACTGTGTGTATGTGACTGTGTCTGTGACTGTGTGTGTGTGTATGTGTGTGTATGTGTGTGTGTGTGAGTATGTGTGTGACACTGTGTGTGAGTGTGACTCTGTTTGTGACTGTGTGAGTGTGACTGTGTGTGTGTGTGTTTGTGACTGTGTGTGTGTGAGTATGAGTGTGTGACTTTATGAGTGTGTGTGTTTGAGTCTGTGTGACTGTGAGTGTGTGTGACTGTGTGTGACTCTGTGTGTGTGTCTGTGAGCGTCACTGCATGTGTGTGTGACTGTGTGTGTGTACGAGTGACATTGAGAGTGGATGTGCGAGTGTGACTGTGCATATGTGTGTGTGAGAGAGTGAGTGTGTGACTGTGAGTGTGAGTGTGAGTGTGTGTGAGAGTATGTGTCTCTGTGTGTGAGTGTGTGTGATGTGTGTTTGTGTGACAGAGTGTGTGTGTTTAATTGTGAGTGTGTATGACTGTGTTTGTGACTGTCAGTGTGACTGTGTGTGTGACTGTGTGAGTGTGATCGTGTGTGTGTTTGTGTGTGTGACTGTGTGTGTGACTGTGAGTGTGTATGTGTGTGTGAGTGTGTGTATGTGTGTGTGAGTGTGTGTGTGTGAGTATGAGTGTGTGACTTTGAGTGTGTGTGCTTGAGTCTGTGTGACTGTGATTGTGTGAGTGTGTGTGTCTGTGAGTTTCACTGCATGTGTGTGTGACTGTGTGTGTGTATGAATGACAGTGAGAGTGTGTGAGTGTAAGTGTGTGTGTGTGACTGTGTGAGTTTGACTATGAGTATGTGTGACTGTGTTTGTGAATGTCAGTGTGACTGTATGCGTGTGTGTGTGTGTGACTGTGAGTGTGACTCTGCATGTGTGTGTGTTTGTGGCTATGTGTGTGTGTGAGAGTGACTTTGGGAGTGTGTGTGTGAGTCTGTGTGACTGTGATTGTGTGTGTGAGTGTGTGTGTGAGACTGTGTCTGTGTGTGATTGTGTGTGATGTGTGTGTATGTGACTGTTTATGTGTGTGTGACTGTGAGTGTGTGTGTGTGAGTGTGTGTGTGTGAGAGTATGTGTGTCTGTGTGTGAGTGTGTGTGTTTGTGTGACTGAGAGTGTGTGTGTTTGATTGTGAGTGTGTATGACTGTGTTTGTGTGAGTGTGTGTGTCTGTGAGTTTCACTGCGTGTGTGTGTGACTGTGTGTGTGTATGAATGACAGTGAGAGTGTGTGTGTGAGTGTAAGTGTGTGTGAGTGTGTATGTTTGTGTCTGTGTGTGAGACTGTGAGAGTATGTGTGTGAGTGTGACAGTGATTGTGTGAGTGTGCATGACTGTGTGTGTGAGTGTGTGTATGTGAGTGTGTGAGAGTGACTCTGTGTGTGTGAATGTGAGTGAGTGTGATATTTTATGAGTGTGACTGTGAGTATGAGTGTATGTGTGAGTGTGTGTGAGAGAGTATGTGTGTCTGGTTGTGAGTGTGTGTGATGTGTGTTTGTGTGACTGAGAGTGTGTGTGTTTGATTGTGAGTGTGTATGGCTGTGTTTGTGACTGTGTCAGTGTGACTGTGTGAGTGTGAGTGTGTGTGACTGTGAGTGTGTGTGTGTATGTGTGAGTATGTGTGTGACACTGTGTGACTGTGAGTGTGACTGTGTGTGTGTGTGTGTGTGTGTGTGTGAGTGTGACTGTGTGTGTGTGTGTTTGTGACTGTGTGTGTGTGAGTATGAGTGTGTGACTTTGTGAGTGTGTGTGTTTGAGTCTGTGTGACTGTGATTGTGTGAGTGTATGTAACTGTGTGTGTGTGTCTGTGAGTTTCACTGCAGGTGTGTGTGTGACTGTGTGTGTGTACGAGTGACATTGAGAGTGTGTGTGTGCGAGTGTGACTGTGCATATGTGTGTGTGTGTGAGAGAGTGAGTGTGTGTGACTGTGAGTATGAGTGAGTGTATGTGTGAGAGAGTCTGTGTGTGAGTGTGTGTGATGTGTGTTTGTGTGACTGAGAGTGTGTGTGTTTGATTGTGAGCGTGTATGACTGTGTTTGTGACTGTGTCAGTGTGACTGTTGTGTGTGACTGTGAGTGTGACCGTGTGTGTGTTTGTGTGTGAGTGTGTGTGACTGTGAGTGTGTGTATGTGGGTATGTGTGTGTGACACTGTGTGTGAGTGTGACGGTGAGTGTGACTGTGTGTGTTTGTGACTGAGTGTGTGTGAGTGTGACTGTGAGTGTGACTGTGTGTGCTTGTGTGTGTGTGTTTGTGATTATGAGTGTGTGTGTTTGAGTCTGTTTGACTGTGATTGTGTGATTGTGTGTGACTGTGTGTGTGTGTGTGTGTCTGTGAGTTTCACTGCGTGTGTGTGTGACTGTGTGTGTGTATGAATGACAGTGAGAGTGTGTGTAAGTGTGTATGTGTGAGCCTGTGTGACTGTGATTGTGTGTGTGTGAGTGTGTGTGTGAGACTATGTGTGTCTGTGTGTGATTGTGTGTGATGTGTGTGTATGTGACTGTGTATGTGTGTATGACTGTGTTTGTGTGAGTGTGTGTGACTGTGTGTGACTGTGTGTGTGTGTCTGTGAGTTTCACTGCGTGTGTGTGTGACTGTGTGTGTGTATGAATGACAGTGAGAGTGTGTGTGTGAGTGTAAGAGTGTGTGTATGTAAGTGTGTATGTGTGTGTCTGTGTGTGAGAGTGTGTGTGTGAGTGTGACAGTGAGTGTGCGTGACTGTGCGTGTCAGTTTGTGTGTTTGAGTGTGACTCTGTGTGTGTGACTATGAGTGAGTGTGACTTTTTATGAGTGTGACTGTGAGTGTGTGTGACTGTGAGTATGAGTGTATGTGTGAGTGTGTGTGAGCAAGTATGTGTGTCTGTGTGTGATGTGTGTTTGTGTGACTGAGAGTGTGTGTGTTTGAGTGTGTATGACTGTGTTTGTGACTGTCAGTGTGACTGTGTGTGTGACTGTGTGAGTGTGACCGTGTGTGTGTGTGACTGTTTGTGTGTGTGACTGTGTGTGTGTTTATGTGAGTGTGTGTGTGACACTGTGTGTGTAAGTGTGAGTGTGACTGTGAGTGTGACTGTGTGTGTGTTTGTGACTGAGTGTGACTGTGTGTGTGTGTTTGTGACTGTGTGTGTATGAGTATGAGTGTGTGACTTTGTGAGTGTGTGTGCTTGAGTCTGTGTGACTGTGATTGTGTGAGTGTGTGTGACTGTGTGTGTGTGTCTGAGAGTTTCACTGCATGTGTGTGTGACTGTGTGTGTATGAATGACAGCGAGAGTGTGTGTCTGAGTGTGTGTGTGACTGAGAGTGTGTGTGTGACTGTGTGAGTTTGACTGAGTATGTGTGACTGTGTTTGTGAATGTGTCAGTGTGACTGTATGCGTGTGTGAGTGTGTGTGTGTGTGACTGAGTGTGACTGTGTGTGTGTGTGTTTGTGTGAGAGTGACTTTGGGAGTGTGTGTGTGAGTCTGTGTGACTGTGATTGTGAGTGTGTGTGTGAGAATATGTGTTTGTGTGTGATGTGTGTGTATGTGACTGTGTGTGTGTGTGTGTGAGTGTGTGTGTGTGTGACTCTGTGGGTGACTGTGAGTGTGACTATGGTGTGTGTGTGTGTTAGTGTGTGTGACTGTGTGTGTGAGTGTGTGTGTGACTGAGAGTTTGTGTGTGTTTGACTGAGTGTGTGACTGTGTGTGTGTGTGTGAGTTTCACTGCATGTGTGTGTGACTGTGTGTGTGCATGTGTGAGAGTGAGAGTGTGTGTGTGACTGTGAATTTGTGAGTGTGTGTGTGAGTGTGTGTGTGCGCGTGTGCATGTGAGTGAGTTTGAGTGTGTATGTGACTGTGCATGGGTGTGTGTTTGACTGTGAGTGTGACTGTGACTTTGTGTATGTGTGTTTGTGAGTGTGTGTGATTGTGTGTGTGACTGTGTGTGTGTGTCTGTGAGTTTCACTGCATGTGTGTGTGACTGTGTGTACGAGTGATATTGAGAGTGTGTGTGCGAGTGTGTGTGAGAGAGTATGTGTGTCTGTGTGTGTGTGTGTGTTTGTGTGACTGAGAGTGTGTGTGTTTGAGTGTGTATGAATGTGTGTGTGACTGTGTGAGTGTGACCATGTGTGTGTTTGTGTGTGAGTGTGTGTGACTCTTTGTGTGTGTGACTGTGAGTGTGTGTATGTGTGTGTGAGTGTGTGTATATGTGTATGTGTGTGTGACACTGTGTGTGTGAGAGTGTGAATGTGACTGTGAGTGTGAATGTGACTGAGTGTGACTGAGTGTGTGTGAGTGTGACTGTGAGTGTGACTGTGTGTGTGTGTGTGTTTGTGATTGTGTGTGTATGAGCATGAGTGCGTGACTTTGTGAGTGTGTGTGTTTGAGTCTGTGTGACTGTGATTGTGTGACTGTGTGTGTGTCTGTGAGTTTCACTGCAGGTGTGTGTGTGACTTTGTGTGTGTGTACGAGTGACATTGAGAGTGTGTGTGCGAGTCTGACTGTGCATATGTGTGTGTGTGTGTGTGAGAGAGTGAGTGTGTGTGACTGTGAGTATGAGTGTGTGTGTGAGAGAGTATGTGTGTCTGTGTGTGAGTGTGTGTGATGTGTGTTTGTGTGACTGAGAGTGTGTGTGTTTTATTGTGAATGTGTATGACTGTGTTTGTGACTGTGTCAGTGAGACTGTGTATGTGACTGTGTGTATGACTGTGTGAGTGTGACCGTGTGTGTGTTTGTGTGTGAGTGTGTGTGACTGAGAGTGTGTGTGTTTGATTGTGAGTGTGTATGACTGTGTTTGTGACTGTGTCAGTGTGACTGTGTGTGTGATGTGTGAGTGTGACTGTATGTGTGTGTCAGTGTGTGTGAGACTGTGTGTGTGATTGTGTGTGTGTGTGTGATACTGTGTCAGTGTGACTGTGTGTGTGTGTATGTGACTGTGTGTGTGTGACTGCGAGTGTGTGTGTGTGACTGTGTGTGTGACTGTGTGAGTGTGACTGTGTGTGTGTGTGTCGGTGTGTGTGACTGAGTGTGTGTGTGATTGTGTGTGTGTCTGTGTGTCAGTGTGTGTGACTGTGTGTGTGTGTCTGAGTTTCACTGCATTTGTGTGTGTGACTGTGTGTGTGTACGAGTGACATTGAGAGTGTGTGTGCGAGTGTGACTGTGCATATGTGTGCGAGTGTGAGAGAGTGAGTGTGTGTGAGTATGAGTGTGTGTGTGAGAGAGTATGTGTGTCTGTGTGTGAGTGTGTGTGATGTGTGTTTGTGTGACTGAGAGTGTGTGTGTTTGATTGTGAGTGTGTATGACTGTGTGTGTAATTGCGTGTGTGCGTGAGACTGTGAGTGTGAGTGTGACAGTGAGTATGTGAGTGTGTGTGACTGTGACTGTGAGTGTGTGTGTGTGAGTGTGTGTGTGAGACTGTGTGTCTGTGTGTGAGTGTGTGTGTGTGTGTGTGTGACTGTGTGAGTGTGTGTGTGTGAGTTAGTGAGTGTGTGTGACTGTGTGTGACTGTGAGTGTGTGTGTGTGTGTGTGTGTGTGAGTATGTGTGTGAGTGTGTGTGTGAGACTGTCAGTATGACTGTGTGTGTGATGTGTGTGTGAGTGTGTGTGTGACTGTGTGTGTGTGAGTATGTGTGTGTGTGACCATGTGAGTGTGACTGTGTGTGTGTGAGTGTGTGTGACTGTGAGTATGTGTGTGTCAGTGTGTGTGACTGTGAGTGTGTGTGTGAGAGTGTGACTGTGTGTGTCTGTGTGCTAGTGTGTGTGACTGTGTGTGTGTGAGTTTCACTACATTTGTGTTTGTGACTGTGTGTGTGCGTGTGTGACAGTGAGAATGTGTGTGTGACTGTGACAGAGTGTCTGTGTGTGAGTGAGTGAGTGTGACTGTGAGTGTGTATGTGTGTGACAGTGTGTGACTGTGTGTGTGTGATTGTGTGTCTGTGTGACTGTGTGTGAGTGTGTGTGTGAGACTGTGTCAGTGTGACGGTGTGTGATGTGTGTGTGAGTGTGTGTGTGACTGCGAGTGTGTGAGTGTGAGTGTGACTGTGTGTGTGTATGTGTGTCAGTGTGTGTGACTGTGATTGTGTGTGTGTCTGTGTAACTGTGTGTATGTGTGTGTGAGTGTGTGTGAGACTGTGTCAGTGTGACTGTCTGTGTGTTAGTGTGTGTGACTGTGTGTGTGAGTTTCACTGCATTTGTGTGTGTGACTGTGTGTGTGCAAGTGTGAAAGTGAGAATGTGTGTGTGACTGTCAGTGTCTGTGTGTGAGTGAGTGAGTGTGACTGTGTGTGTATGACTGTGAGTGTGTGTGTGAGTATGTGTGTGTATGACTGTGTCAGTGTGACTGTGTGTGTGATGTGTGTGTGTGAGTGAGTGTGTGTGTGTGTGAGTATGCGTGAGTGTGACTGTGTGTCAGTGTGTGTGACTGAGTGTGTGTGTGATTGTGTGTGTGTCTGTGTGACTGTGAGTGTGTGTGTGATTGTGTGTGAGTGTGTGTGACTGTGCGCAAGTTTCACTGCATGTATGTGTGTGTGCATGTGTGACAGTGAGAGTGTGTGTGTGTGATTGTGACTGAGTGTCTGTGTGTGAGAGTGTGTGTGAGTGTGTGTGACGGTGAATGTGTGTGTGTGTGTGTGTGACTGTGAGTGTGATCGTGTGAGTGTGTGTGTCTGTTTGTGACTGTGTGTGTGTGTCTGTGAGTTTCACGGTGTGTGTGTGTGTGACTGTGTGTGTGACTGTGTGTGTATGAGTGACATTGAGAGTGCGTGTGCGAGTGTGACTGTGCATGTGTGTGTGTGTGTGTGTGAGAGAGTGAGTGTGTGTGAGTATGTGTGACTGTGGGTATGAGTGTCTGTGTGTGAGCGTGTGTGAGAGAGTATGTATGTCTGTGTGTGAGTGTCTGTGTTTGACTGAGTGTGTGTGACTATGTCTGTGACTGTGTCAGTGTGACTGTGTGAGTGTGTTTGTGACGGTGTGTGTGTGACTGTGTGTGTGTGACTGAGTTAGTGTGACTTTGTGTGTGTGTGTGAGAGACTGTGAGTATGTGTGACTGTGTGTTTGTGTGACTGTGTGTGAATCTGTCTGACTGTGTTTGTGTGTGGGTGTGTGAGCATGTAACTGCGAGAGTGTGACTGTTAGAGTATGACTGTGTGTGTGTGAGTGCGTGTGACTGAGTGGGTGAGTGTGAGAGTGAGTGTGTGTGTGAGTGTGTGCATGTTTGTGTGTTTGTGACTGTGAGTGTGACTGTGTGTGTGTGTGTTTGTGACTGTGTGAATGTGTGTGTGTGTGACTGTGTGTATGTATGAATGACATTGAGAGTATGTGTGCGTGTGTGTGTGTGTGTGAGAGAGTGAGTGTGAGTGTGTGTGACTGTGAGTATTAGTGTGTGTGTGTGTGAGTGTGTGTGCGAGAGTATGTGTGACTGTGTGTGTTTGACTGTGTTTGTGACTGTGTCAGTGCGACTGTGTGTGTGTGACTGTGTGTGTGTGTCTGTGTGTGAGTGTGTGTGTCTGTGTGTGAGTGTGTGTGACTGTGTGTGTGACTGAGCGTGTGTGTGTGTGTGTGTGTGTATGTGTGTGTGTGAGTGTGTGTGACTGAGTGTGTGCGGGTGTGACTGTGTGTGACTGAGTGTGTGCGGGTGTGACTGTGTGTGACTGAGTGTGTGCGACTGTGTGTGTGTGAGTGTGTGTGACTGTGTGTGTGTGTGGGTGCATGAGCTTGTGACTATGAGAGTGTGAATGCGAGTGTGATTGTGAGTGTGAATCTGTATGTGTGACTGTGTGTGTTTGTGAGTCTGTGTGACTGTGAGTGTGTGAGTGAGAATGGATGAGTATGAGTGTGTGTGTGTGTGAGACTGTGCATGTGCGCGTGAGTGTGTGTGTGTGCCTCTGTGTGTGACTGTGTGTGTGTGATTGTGTGTGTGTCTGTGTGTGTGTGTGTGATTGTGTGTGTGTCTGTGTTTGAGTGTGTGTGATGTGATGAGTGTGTGTGTGTGACTGAGAGTGTGTGTGTGTGTGACTGTGTGTGTTTGACTGTGTTTGTGACTGTGTCAGTGTGACTGTGATTGTGTGTGACAGTGTGAGTGTGACTGTGTGTCTGTGTGTGAGTGTGTGTGACTGTTTGTGTGTGCGAGTGTGAGTGTATGTGTGTGTGTGACTGTGAGTGTGACTCTGTGTGTGTGTTTGTGACTGTGTGTGTGACTTTGTGTGTGTGTGTGTGCGAATCTGTGTGACTATGATTGTGTGAGTGTGTGTGTGACTCTGTGTGTGTGTGTGTGTGTCTGACTCTGTGTGTGTGTGTCTGTGAGTTCCACTGCGTGTGTGTGTGTGACTGTGTGTATGAGTGACAGTGAGAGTGTGTGTGTGTGATTGTGTGAGTGAGAGTGTGTGTGTGTGTGTGACAGTGAGTGTGTGAGTGTGTGAGTGTGTGTGAGAGTATGTGTGTCTGTGAGCGTGTGTGATGTGTGTTTGTGACTCTGTGTGTGTGTGACTGTGTCAGTGTGACTGTGTCAGTGTGTCTGAGTGTGTGAGTGTGTGTGTGACTGTGAGTGTGACTGTGAGTGTGTGTGTTTTGACTGTGTGTGTGTGTGTGAGTGTGTGACTTTGTGAGTGTGTGTTTGTGTGTGTGAATCTGTGTGTGTGTGTGTGACTCTGTGTGTGTGTATGAGTGACAGTGAGAGTGTGTGTCTGAGTGCGACTGTGAGTGTGTTTATATACGTGTGTGTGTGTGAGAGTGTGTGTGTGTGTGACTGTGAGTGTGTGTGTGTGATTGTGTGTGTCTGTGTGAGAGAGGCTGTGAGAGTGTGAGTGTGACTGTGAGTGTGTGTGTGAGAGTATGTGTGTCTGTTTGTGAGTGTGTGTGACTGTGTGTGTGTCTGTGTGTGAGTGTGTGTGACTGAGTGTGTGTGTTAACAATACAGCTGATTGGTTTAGCCTTGACCACATGGACTCATTCCACCTTCTGAAATTATGTTTAATGAGAGAAAGTTGATATACATATTGGCGTGAAACCAACTCCTAATCCGAAATGATGCATCACCCCAATTGAGAGTTTTTTGTGGTGCGCTTTAGATCGTTGAGATGTGAGACAGAGGAATTATTTTGATTATGCATTCTCAGGAGATGGGCGTCGCCAGCATTTATTGCCCATCCCTCGCCGCCCCTTGAGAAGGTGGTGGTGAGCCTCCTTCTTGAACCGCTGCAGTCCGTGTGGTGAAGGTGCTCCCACAGTGCTGTTAGGGAGGGAGTTCCAGGATTGTGACCCAGCGACGATGAAGGAACGGCCGATATATTTCCAAGTCGGGATGGTGTGTGACTGGGAGAGGAACGTGGAGGTGATGGTGTTCCCATGCACCTGCTGCCCTTGTCCTTCCAGGTGGTAGAGGTTGTGGGTTTGGGAGGTGCTGCCGAAGAAGCCTTGGCGAATTGCTGCAGTGCATCTTGTAGATGGTGCACACTGCAGCCAGGGGGCGCCGGTGGTGGAGGGAGTGAGTGTTGGAGATGGGGGGTAGCGGCCGATCGAGCGGCTTGCTTTGTCCTGGATGGTGTTGAGCTTCTCGAGTGTTGTTGGAGCTGCAACTCATCCAGGCAAGTGGAGAGTGTTCCCTCACACTCCTGACTTGTGCCTTGTAGACGGTGGAAAGGCTTTGGGGAGTCAGGAGGTGAGACACTCGCCGTAGAATCATGGAATCATAGAATCCATTCAGCCCATCGAGCCTATGCCAGCTCTCTGAAAAAGCTATCCACCTGTCCCAATCCCCTCCTCTTTCCCCACAGCCCTGGGAATGTTTGCTGTTCAGATATTATTCAATTCTCTTTTGAAAGTTGCTATTGCATCTGTTTCAACAGTTCTTTCAGGCAGTGAATTCCAGATCACAGCAAACCACCTCTAACCTGCTCTAGTCGCCACATCATTTATGTGACTCATCCAGTATTCAGTGAGACACTGAGAACTCAAACAGGATTGTTCCAGTGTCAGTCCTAATCAGTTTCTATTTCTTTCTGCACCTTTCTATTTCTGTCCGTATGTCTATCTCACTGTCTCGTTCTCTCTGTCTATATAGCACTCACTAGCTTTCTGTCTCTATCTCTATCTCTGTCTGTCTGTTCGCCTGTCTATCAAACTAACTATCTATCTATCTATCTATCTATCTATCTATCTATCTATCTATCTATCTATCTATCTATCTATCTATCTATCTATCTATCTATCTATCTATCTATCTATGTGTCTCTCTATCTATCTCTCTGTCTGTCTATCTATCTATCTGTCTATCTAACTGTCTGTCTATCTATCTAACTATCTATCTATTTGTCTGTATCTATCTACCTATCTATCTGCCTATCTGTCTGTCTGTCTGTCTATCTGTCTATCTATCTATCCATCTATCTATCCATCTATCCATCTATTCATCGATCCATCTATCTATCAGTCTATCTATCTATGTATCTATCTATCTGTCTGTCTCTATATGTCTGTCCATCTATCTATCTATCTATCTATCTATCTGTCTATCTATCAGTCTATCTATCTATGTATCTATCTATCTGTCTGTCTCTATATGTCTGTCTATCTATCTATCTGTCTGTCTATCTATCTATCTCTCGGTCTGTCTATCTATCTATCTCTCTGTCTCTATCTGTATATCTATCTATCTATCTATCTATCTATCTATCTATCTATCTATCTATCTATCTATCTATCTATCTGTCTATCTCTCTGTCTGTCTGTCTGTCTGTCTGTCTATCTATCTATCTCTCTGTCTATCTATCTATCTATCTCTCTGTCTGTCTATCTATCTATCTATCTCTCTGTCTGTCTCTATCTCTCTATCTATCTATCTATCTGTATATCTATCTATCTGTCTGTCTGTCTATCTGTCAATCTATCTATCTCTCTGTCTATCTGTCTGTCTGTCTCTATCTATCTATCTAATCTATCTAACTATTTGTCTGTCTGTCTATCTATCTATCTGTCTGTTTATCTGTCTATCTATCTATCTATCTATCTATCTATCTGTCTGTCTGTCTGTCTGTCTGACTATCTATCTATCTATCGATCTGTCTGTCTGTCTGATTATCCATCTATCTATCTATCTATGTGTCTCTCTATCTATCTATCTATCTACCTGTCTATCTATCTATCTGTCTGTCTATCTATCTATCTGTCTGTCTGTATCTATCTCTCTATCTAACTGTCTGTCTGTCTATCTATCTATCTATCTATCTATCTATCTATCTATCTATCTATCTATCTATCTAACTATCTATCTATTTGTCTGTATATATCTACCTATCTGTCTGTCTGTCTATCTGTCTATCTATCTATCCATCTATCTATCTATCCATCTATTCATCGATCCATCTATCTATCAGTCTATCTATCTATGTATCTATCTATCTGTCTGTCTCTATATGTCTGTCTATCTATCTATCTATCTGTCTGTCTATCTATCTATCTATCTCTCGGTCTGTCTATCTATCTATCTATCTCTCTGTCTCTATCTGTATATCTATCTATCTATCTATCTCTCTGTCTGTCTATCTATCTATCTATCTCTCTGTCTGTCTATCTATCTATCGATCTGTCTGTCTCTATCTATCTATCTATCTATCTATCTATCTATCTATCTAACTATTTGTCTGTCTGTCTGTCTATCTATCTATCTATCTATCTGTCTGTTTATCTGTCTATCTATCTCTCTGTCTCTATCTGTATATCTATCTATCTATCTATCTCTCTGTCTGTCTATCTATCTATCTCTCGGTCTGTCTGTCTATCTGTCTATCTGTCTGTCTCTATCTATCTATCTATCTATCTATCTATCTATCTATCTATCTATCTATCTAACTATTTGTCTGTCTGTCTATCTATCTATCTATCTATCTATCTGTCTGTTTATCTGTCTGTCTGTCTGTCTGTCTGTCTGTCTGTCTGTCTGTCTGTCTGTCTGTCTGTCTGTCTGTCTGTCTGTCTATCTATCTGTCTGTCTGTATCTATCTCTCTATCTAACTGTCTATCTATC